>NC_133219.1:30929514-31229514 GCF_040436345.1 Pagrus major
GCAGTGAGGAGGCAACTCCAGGATGCTGGCCTTCTTGGCAGAGTAGCAAAGAAAAAGCCACATCTGAGACTGGCCAATAAAAGAAAAGGATTAAAATGGGTAAAAGAACACAGACATTGGACAGACCAAGCCTGGGAACAAAGTGTTATGGACAGACGAAAGTTTGAGGTTCACATAGAAGAACATTTGTGAGAGGCAGAACAAATGAACAAATGAAATCAAGATGCTTGAGGAGTGATGGACATGCGACATGAGTGTGGGAGAATTGCAATTGGTTAAAGGCATCTTGAAAAAAGAACGATATCACTCCATTTCGTAACACCATTCCATACCCTGAAGACGGTGTTTGATTGGAGCCAACATCATCCTACAGCAGGATAATGACTCACAGCTCCAAACTATACAGAACTACTGAGGGAAGAAGCGGTCACTGGTATTCTGTCTCTAATGGAGTACCCAGCACAGTCACCAGAGTTCAACCATGCTGAGCTGCTGTGGGAGCAGCTTGACCGCATGGTACGTAAGAAGAGCCCGTCAAGCTAATCCAACCTGTCGGAGGTGCTTCAGGGAACATGGAGTGAAATTTACCTCAACGAATTGACAGCTAGAATGCCAAAAGTCTGCGAGGCAAAAGCTGCAAATGGAGGATTCTTTGACAAAAAAATCATTATTTCTAACCTGTCAATGTCTTGACTATATATTGTATTCATTGGCAACTCATTTTAACAAATTCAAGTGTGAGCATTCATGGAAAACATGAATTTTTTTGGGTGACCCCAAACTTTTGAGCAGTAGTGTAAAATAGGTTTTAAGCACAGCATAACATAATATAGCATAGTAGAGTATATTAGTACATTTTTCAGGACAAGAAATCAGATTTCCAAGTTGTCATTGTGCAGATGGAAACCTTAAAATGAACATGACAAGTTCTGGATGTAAGCTGGAGGGTCTCAGACTCACCAAGCCCACTGAGGGAGAAACACAGGTCAGCGACAGGGAACATCTTTGAGGTGTCCACCCCATTTCCCCCGAGCAGCTCCACATAGTCACCGGACCCCGAACAGCCCGACCACACCTGCCTCTGTAAAAAATAGACAACAAAATATTCTGGTACTGGAGTGCAGCTGAGGCAAGTAGGTAACTTATCAAGTCTGTATATGTAAGTACCATATTAAAGGTATCCTGGGAATTTTTTGAGGGCTATATGTTGAGAGTTTAGTGTTGCATGCAAGCCATTAAACACAAGTAAGAAGAAAATGACCAGTTGGGGAAGGAGAAGATATGATGTCCCTGGATTTTAAGCTGTGGTTGGTGTCTGTAATGAACCAAAAAAATTTAACACTGCAAAGCTAGCCAGAGCAAACAGAAATGTTAAGATGCAGGTTCCAAAGAATAAAATAAAAAAGATGTTTAATATGGAAGAAAATGCATTCAAAATGTTTTACACCCTCAACCTCAAGTTTCAATCCTTTGTCCATCAGGTTTTGATCCATTCTCCTCTTTTGTCACTGACTTTTTATTAAAAACTATGATTACATGCAGCTGTATTTGCCTGGAAAATGTTCGGGCAATTTATCTTTGAAATTGTAACACTTGACTTCGGATCACTTACAACCTTCCTCAATATTCAAGTAGAATTGTCAGGTTGTGGTATTTGGCCCAGCATCGCATAGTTCATCACGCAAAAGCCAGATGTTAGCAAGGGATAGTATTGTCAGCAGTCTGGCAGCTGGTGTCAGACGAGCTGCCAACACCATTTCTGTCCACCCATCTTAAAAAGGATTTGGGCTTCATGTGTTGTTTATTACTGAAGTTTTTGGAAGTGTAGCTTTGAGCCATTAAGTATGTCTTTATTACAACACTTGAAGTATTTATATTGTTCTTTTCCCCTTTTACTAGGATTTCTTATTTTTTGATTTACTTCACATGTTGCAGCTTTGTGAACAATTATGGTCCGCTTCAAGTTCAGCTTTTAACTGGTACTGACTTACTGGTGGTTGTAGCATAAATTGTAGCAGCAGTAGTAATCATGACTGTAAATAGGTTCAAATTGCACTTGTTGCTGTAACTTTTTGTAGTCTTGTACAGTGTTTGGGGACTTTTTTATGTGTAAACCCACCATGACGTCACCCATTGGTTTACGGACTACCATTTGGCATCATGGCAGTTGCTATCTTCTTTATTTGGAGCCACAAGTGACCAGATTTGGACGAGATGGTGGAGCCGGAGAGGATACACATTGCTTCTATCCTGAAGCAATCCTAACCTTCCAGCCTCTATCCTGATTGGATGTGACGGAAACCCAACCCAGAGGCAGAGGTAAATATGCGCAAGTGTGTCACTCGTCCCTGCGCTCACTCAAGCCCTCTAAGTCCAATATTCACTCTCTTTCAGTTCGGTTTTGGTCTCTTACTAACTCCTGAGGGAAATATCTGGCTCTTTAGCCACCGGAATAAATAAATAAAGTTGCAGCCATCTCACAGTGTCATCTGATGCATTGTTAGTTTTTCTTTACTGCAATTTGAAATGATGCCACTATGTTATCCATCAGAAACTGAACGTCTTGGGTATTCAACATGAAGGCTTAACAATTTGTTGTAACGTTTAATGCTTCATTTTGCTCATGACAGTAGCTGACTGAAGTCCCTACATAGACCCCCACACAGGTGTTTTCACTTTTTCTAGTTAGACCATGGACGTCTGATTAGACGTTGCTGCACCTGCTACAGCAGACTTCCAATCATACCTACTAAGCTCTGCAGGATCAAGTGTTTCTCTAACTGGGGTAATTCACATTCACATAAATCTTAGATGTGGGCAGCCTCTCAGAAGTCTGGAATTAGGTTACTGGAACAAATATTTCCCCTCCGATTATGGTTCATGCTTGGTAAATGTTATTAGTTTTGACTGGAGGCTGATGGATCTCAGTGGTGAACTGAAACTTTAATAAGAAAAAAAAAAGTTAATGTCAAGCTATAATAACATAGAAACCACTGTCTGTGTGATTACAACTCTCTTTATGGCCAAGAAGGGTCTGTACTTGTTGAGGGACATAATGTGTTTCTGCTGTACCATTATGTCTGTGTGCACTATAAATTTGTTTATTTCAAGAAAAATGTAAGTAAAGCAAGAGTACTTCTTTCACAGAGGAAGGGGGAAGTCTGTCTGTCTTTTTGTGTGTCCGTGTGTGTGTGTGTGTGTATCTCACCTGTGGGCTGAGCTCATTGCTCTTGGCCTGCCCCAAGCTGAGCTCTGTCAGTCGGATCTCCACGGGGTAGATGATGGAGAAGCTGCAGTTCCTGCGCTGGTGTGGCATCACCATGGTGAAGCTGCCCTCTGGACTCTGAGACATTATGTTACAGGCTTTACACACAAACACACACACACACACACACACACACACACACACACACACACACAGAGGAGGAGAGGTTTTGAATTAACAGTTCCCCATCACCAGAGAAACTCATTACTGAAACCTCATGTCACAAATTTGACATAATCAAGGCTGACTGCGGGGCGGGGACACAATTAGGGCTGAGCATGGAAATCCAATTCCAGTTCTGATGACAAAGATAAGAAAATAATGAAATTTGAATTGATAACAGTATGGTAGAGTAGACAGGCACCAACAGGAGTCGGAACACTTTACTCCTGCGGGCATGTTGTTCATTTAGAGACATTTTCGTGGTGAAGGAGCCGTGCCAATCAAAGCTGAGGGGAGAATGTTAGGATTAATATTATCGAGCATTATTTGTTCTGCAAGTGCAACATTTAAAGACCTGATTAATGACTTTTAACCGTCGTCTATCTGTATCATTTTCCAACTGTCACTCACATTTACAAAGAAACAGAAAGATTATATATAAAATCCCTATGTTTTAGCTCCTGTCTCTTTAAGGCTCACCCTCCCAAATACCCAGCCTGCTCTGATTGGTCAGCTCACACACGCCTGCAGAGCAGCTGTGCTAAGTCAATTCTTACATGCCCAACTAGCTGCTAGGCATAAATTATGCAAATGTGTGACATAGTGACGTAGTGTGATGTCACAAAGTCACAGAATTAAAGGCGGGACTACTGACAAGGTGTTTCAGGAGCAGAGAGGAGCTTCTGTTGGTTTTGGACTTTGACTATCTTACTTTAAAGACCTTTTACATGTACAAGAACAAATATGAAACACTGAAGGACATGAAAAAAATGAAAAAGCATACTAGGTCTAAAACACATTAGTGCCCCTCATCACTGCATCACAGCATTTTCAAAAATGACTTCCAAAGGGAGTGTCTTGAAATCAGGTGAAATGTGTACCTTTTCTTTAAAAATGTGTCTTTACTGTATTTGTTAAGGGACATAATATGTCATTTATAGTGTTTACCGCATCATTGCATGTATATGTATGCTATTTATGACCAGTTTTACCCACCTTGTAAAGCCTCAAAGACTTGTGATCAGTTGAAATGATTTTTTTTATTGTGTACAGCTGCAGTTAATGGTCAATATATGAATAAAACCTCACAGGCTGGCCTTTTTGAGAGTTTTCCCTTGAAAAAATCCATTCATTCAGACTTTTTTTCGTGCCAGTGCTCTCTCTTTGTTTGTCTTTGTCTTACAGCCAGACTGAAGGAGCCTAAATGCAGTCTATCTGATGTTTGAGTAATTTACATCTAATAATTTAGGTTCATTTGTATAACAGAAATTTACAGAGATTAAGAAGCAAGTGGAAAAAATATTGCCATTTTTGCACGTTGATACTTCCACGGTTCATATCTGCAGTGAGCAATAAGTTAAAATGTCTTTAAAATGTGTAGATATTTTGGAAGGTATCATTTCTTAGTACTAAAGCGCTACTTTATTTTGAAAGCCTTGTGAGAATAGTTTAGTTTTGCAGGTGGTTACCCCCTGTGCAGTCAGGCAAGGGGAGATGAGAAACAGTTTTTTTTTTACCTCTAACTGTGGAACGATTCTTGCTCTAGTCATTAATAACTTTTGATATTGGACAATTTTTCTGTACCACATTTCCTTTTGGCAAAGTAAACTGTTAAACTTTATCGAGCGGTCCTGTGGATTTACATTGATGTGGATGAAGACGAAGGCAATCGTCAAAGCGTCACACTAAGGCGTCATTTCAGTGCGAACCTACACACACTGTGATTGTTATGTTGCTTGACACAGTGTTAACACCGTGTTTGCCAAGCAGCTGGAAAACAGGTGCATCCCTCTCATTCAATCTCCTCCTGTCGCTCTCGGCCTTGATTAATGCTCAACCAAGCGCAGATGACCAGGAAGGACACACATGCATGCACACAGTAGCCCTTCTTCTAAAAACACTTATAAGAATAAATAAGACAAATTTGATTTAGAAGCAAGGCCTTGGTGCTTGTTTAAATTTTCTTTCTCATGATTTATTTTTTATTGTTGGCAATTTGGTTTTTATTTGCATGGATGTTGTCTCTGTTTGCTTTGCTTTTAGACTTTTTATCCCTCAAGGATGTGCAGCAGGACTCACGGAAGGGGTTGTGTAGCTTCTTGACAGCGAGGGTGAAGCCGCTGTCAGGGCTGTGAATGCGGAAGAAGACCATGGCGACGTTCTGAGACGAGCGGCTGACGGCTCCCGGTGTTGTGGAGGAGCAGTAGTCTGTGTAGCGCTGGTGGAGAGGAAGCGGGTGGTCCTGTCTGCTGGGGAACTTCTCTCCCTTGAGAACCCAGCCGTCAAACATCTGTAGGAGGAATATACATGGTGTGGAGAACATATTAACTATGCCAGGTTTCTATAAAAAACTGAAAATCATACACAAATCAAAATCACTTTGATTTTGAGGGATTTCTGTCAATTGAAGGACAGTGTTGAGCTCTTGACACAATAATTATCCATGTAGGTGAATTATTCTAGTGCCTCTACAAATGTGCAATATAATATGTGCAATTGTTATTTGTTGTTGTTGTTGTTGTTCTTCTTCTTCTTCTTCTTCTTCTTCATCTTGATGTTGCTGTTGGTGTTTGTTGCTGGTGGTTGTTATTCTTCTTCTTCTTGATGGTGTTGTTGTTATTCTTCTTCTTCTTCTTGATGGTGTTGTTGTTATTCTTCTTCTTCTTCTTGATGGTGTTGTTGTTATTCTTCTTCTTCTTCTTGATGGTGTTGTTGTTATTCTTCTTCTTCTTGATGGTGTTGTTGTTATTCTTCTTCTTCTTCTTGATGGTGTTGTTATTCTTCTTCTTCTTGATGGTGTTGTTGTTATTCTTCCTCTTCTTCTCTGTGTTTATTGGCTGACCACAAATCAACTTAAAGTGTGTACAACCACCTTAGTTACTTCGTACTGTGTTAGAGGGTGTAAATGCTGTACTTGTTTAGTCAACCTAAGCAACTGGATTTTGTATTACCGGCTCTTGCTTCTGCAAATCATTAATATGTTGAACATTTCACTTTCATGTTGTGACAATGCTGTGCTTCAGGTTTGGTTAGGTTTAGGTACCCACTTGGTTAAGGTAAGAAAAGACCATGTTTTGGCTTAAAATACCTGGTTTTGTTAACAAAAACATGGCTGGAAACTGTTCTGATCAAAAATACCTGGCTGAAATAAAGAAAGCAAACTGTGGTCAACCATCCCCTCATCCTCCTGATAGGCAAGTCAGCTAATATACATGTAGTCTGAACGTGCACATTGTAGGAAAAAAAAGTATGAATATCCAAATTTTACGTATCCGTGGTTTACACAATCTTACAATGCCAACATTTAATTCTGGTTACTGGGCTGGTTGATCAATATGCCAGTCTCCCAATAATCCTCATGTTTTTTAATAAACTTGATTAAACGGTTCACTGATTTTGATTAGCAAAAGCATACGTTGGCAAATTTAAGATAAAGTTATGGGGACATTACTTAACGTGTCTTTTCTGAGACTATTAGTCCAATACGATCTGCAGCGCCATCCACACTGCTGTGTCACGAACCATATTTAATTAAAACCATAATCCAACATTAATTTTGTTCTATAAATATTCTGTAAATCTCATCATTGTGCTCAAAAACAAAGAGGTGTGCTGCTTAGTTGTGTCGAGCATCTTAAGGTTTCGGTCCATCCTGTGGTTGTTATTACAAAGTTTTCTCTGTGACATGCCTTTTACCACTCTGGCCCACATGGACTGAAACCGAAACGTAACTGGCAGGCTTGGCTCCAGAACTAAAGCCTTCTCTTCCCACCACTTGCTCTGGGTAATGTGACCAATGCAGAGAGGATCTAGTGTTTGGATGTTTGGCCCTTAAATGCTGCCTTAACCCTGTTTGGCACCGTTTTAATCAAGCAGAAGAAGATGAAATAGGATTCAGCAAAGCCCTGGACTTCCTGTCCCCCACTCGCGGAGGAGTTGGGGATGTGTGTGGGTGTTATTTTTTTGCCAACCTTGATGAAGTCTCCGGCGCCGCAGTCGATGTTGACGTCAGAGAGCTCCAGACTGATGACCTCACTGGGCTCGGCGATGATGAAGGCAGCACAGGCCAGCTGTGGCTGAGACGCCGTGAAGGTGAAGTAGCCTTCAGTGGCCAGCATGTCCAAGCATCCTGCAAAACCACACACATTACTTAGAGGAGGTGTTCACAAAACAGCTTTTGGACCACAAGCAAACATTAAGGCTTTCGTGGGATCTTAAAAAAATCCTCATGAACTCAAAGTGTGATCAGCTTTATGGTCAAACCTAACAAGTCTTAGAGTTGTTTTCTCTGCTCATACAGTAGAGCTGGTGTTGTTCTGGGGAGTTTGTGCCAAAAATATCTAGAAGTGTTAATTAATTCTGAAGGAAGTGGACTTGGAGTTCATTTCTAACGTTTTGCTGTGCACACTTTTAGGACAAACACTAACTGCACGTACAGTGTGCTATAAAGATGTAGGCATGGATGAAGTGATTATTTGACAAATTGTTGGAGAGTTTCAATGAATAAATCTGTTTCAAATTCATCACTTCACATACTTTAAAGCAAGCAAAGAGTTTACTTGTTGTTTGCCAAGTCTGTAAACAGTGTTAAGCATAATCAGCTGCTGAATAAAGCCATTGTTTACTCACTGAGAGGTCGGCGGAAAATAAAATCCTCTGAATCTCTTTTCTGGTCCAAGCTGAGAAGAGAATATAATCCATCTGAAGCGTCGTTGTCCTGCATGGAAACGTGACAGAAAAACACTCGTCAAATTCTCAACTAAACTTTCTCGACATCACGTTTAACCTGCCAGACTTAAACTGAGGCAATGTGGGATTAAAATGGTTTTAACAATCCAAAACTCTCACCTCAATGTAGCGACTGAGCCCCATCCTGGACGAGAGGGAGATGAGGAAGAGGAACAGCTGTGTGCGCGGAGACACCGACATCCTGAAGTCTGAGACTCTCCGCAAAGTGTTTTCTGGAGCAGAGGGGGAAACAACGGCTCTGCCTGAGAGGTGGGAGCTTATATAGCAGCGCAGACAGACAGGCAGGCGGGCAGACAGGCAGGCATGCAGGCAGACAGGCAGGCCTACATCAGAGGGTCACTGGCAAATACTGAGCAGAGTCATTTTAATCACATGTGAAAACCTGTCATTCTCACCAGCATTAGGACACTTGGCTAACTTAGAGTTACATGTGCTTGGCTGCATAAAAAAGAAATCTGATTACAACTCTTGACCACATAAGATTGCTTGTTATGCGGAGTTTATAACATTATCGTGGCGCTCACATTACAATAAAGAAAAAATAGAGGATGCTATCAAGAACAAAACAAAGCACATGTAAGTATCTCAGATGTGCAACATTTTTCACATCTAATAAATACTTTTACATATAAGCTTGTATTTATGGAGTGCCTTTGCACATCTGGGCAGATAAACCTTACAGACTTATTTATACCAGTGTGGTTGATAAATGTCCCTGATAAATAACATAATATAATCACATGATAAAGTCACAGACAGGCACATGTATGTTTTGGGAAATTTAAAGTTAAAGGTTCAATGTGCAAGAATTTTAGTTTTAAAAAGAAATTAACTAATTATAACAAGAAATAAGAATTTTGTCATCGTGTCAAAGACGTCTGTAGAGATATCTACTAAAGTTAGCATGTTAACCAGCTAGCCCTTGTCCGTTCTGTCCCCTGTTCCAACCACTAGCTGCACGGTTAACTGAGCTAACAAGCTACAGTTAGCAGCAGTTAGCAGTTTCTCTGGTGAAATGATGCCCCCTATGAAAATTGGTGGCCAATTCTTACATATGTCACCTTTAAAGTGAAATCATGAACTTCATATGTGCTTATTTTGTAAGGGACTAAGTGATGGAACAGGGACACACATGCGGCGCAGTGACCTGTGTTATGATTGTTTGTCCACCAGGCATTCAAAACAAAACAACTTGCAGTGCTTGTGAGTGGGAAGCCAGTGAGGGATCATGGAGAAGTGGTGGCCTGATTTAATGTTACGTGCTAGCTGTAATGCTGTATTTAAAAAAAAAAAAACAATTTTTCTCAACCCCTCTGTCATAAACGTTATCTTCAGGAGACAGGGACTGCCTGGACTATCATCTGTCTTGACTGACACACACAGAGTTGCCAGCCTCTTCCTCTCTTCCTTCTCTTTGCTCTTGGGTCAGTGACTCATGGCCTTTACATAAACAAGTCAAACCAGTTTAATTTCCAACTTCTGATTCACTGTGCTGGTTATTAGCATGAGCAAGACAGGAGAAACATCAAAGGAAATTGGGTACTTTAAAAGAAGCTTCTGCAGCTATCATTATGGACAAACCATGGCAAAGTTTTTGTTAACTGTCTTTCTGAACTGAGAGTTTTGAGCAGAGAGATTTGGTGGTAGCAAAAGCCAATCAACATGTTCAATCAGCATCCTCATTACAGTATTTCTACAGGCGTAGTATGGTCAGTATGGGTAAAACATTCTGTAACCAGTTACTCTGTGACTTTAACTCAAGCACACATGCATAATCATATGGGCTAATTATACGTGCAAAGAGAAGCGACCAGTTTACACCAATCCTTGCTGCCCTTCACTGCTCACCTGTGAGTTTTTGAATTAATTTTAAGATTTTACTGCTTGTTTTTAAAGCCTTGAATAGGCTAGACCATATCCCCACGGCTGCCATTTTCCTCTGACATCAAGCAGTTGTCTCTAGCTTCCGTTAGAGACAACAGCTTACATTAGCATCAAACCACAGCCACACACGATACGATTAAAAAAGGTGCAAATTAATTAACGCATCTTTTGACACATTTATCTAAAAATGGAAGTGAAACACACTTGATGTAATTAAATGATAATGTCAACGAGGAAGTGGTTAAATGCTAACGTTAGCTAGATTCCCTACGTTTATACTTGGAGCAACCTGAAGCACTGTAGCTTTATATAATCACGGCATTTGAGCGTTTCTTTAGTCATGTGGCTTTTTCTTAATTGATGGTATTTATTGTTATATTCACGTTTTTAATGTTGTTTGTATCTTGAAGGAGCAGTATGTCGTTTTTGGAAGGAAATTTATCAGAAGAGAAAAATCTTATGCCTAAACAAACAAAAACAAAAAATTCTCTTAGTTTTAATGACTGATTAAACTGAATAAACACACTGACCTTAAAGGACAACACAGTTTCATATTGATTTACTTTGTTTATATTTGGCGGACCCTGCCACCTTTCAAGCTTCAAACAGTGTTCAGGGGATTTTCCTCTGAGAATTATTTATTTAACGATTGAAATATATTAAATAAATATTTCTGAGTTTATATTGCTACCTTATCAATATTGTAAATACTTCCTAGTTTCTAAATTTCTTTTCCCAACCTACATAGTATCATATGTATCATTATATTTAGAGTGGTGAGAAAGTGTGTGGTTGTGTTGTTGCTTGCATGTCTGTGTGGAGAGGCATTCACTTGCCTCTTATACAGGTAACAGGTAATAATTAACCAGTGATGCTCCACCTGCATGTATTACAACGTTATTCAACGTGATTGACAACACTTTTTAACAAAACAATGACAAACTGTAGAGAATCACATGTTGCGAATCACAAAGAGCCAAAAGGAGCAGATCACTGAACGTAGGAAGTGAGAAAGAGTCGCACAGAGAGAGAGGGGAGCTGTGGTGTAATTTGGTTTGTAGTGACACAGCAAATTCACTCAGATTAGACTAACTGTGAGTGTCCACGCTGCCATTGGGAAAGGTCAAACTCAGACACAGCTGAGTGTCAGAGATGATGATCATCCTGTCAGTGCTCAGAGACTGTGTGTGAAACTCTGGCCTGCAATTATCTCAAGCTAATAATAGCTGACATTTTCTCACAGTGATGAAGGTCCGTGACGCCACACACAGCACTACAGACCAAAAAAACAAAACAATAATGAACGTAATGAAAAACATTAGGTCTAACAGCCCCTCAGCCTGTTATCCTACAATGTTGATGACCTATTCAAGGTGTATTACTTTCATTTAAAAGCCAGTGGTCAGTGATAATAATGAGTTGTCTGACAAAGTTATTGTGCTAAGAAGATGTCAGATCCTATTAACCAGGGTCTGTCTCTGAAGTGTGTTTTGCTAATCTGAATGACGGCAGAGGAAGAGGAAAATGTTAGGAAAATGCTGGATAGTGTGTGCGTAGGTGTGTGTTTCACGCAGTGCCATGTGTTGCAAGTGCTTTCAACACAAATGCTGCGATGTGTGTGATGTGGTGCCGCATTACATACTGTAATTGTTTAAATCCAATTTATTAAATGAATCGATGGATTTTAATGAACAAGTAACCCCACAGTCTCATTATACTGCTCTAAATGATGAACAGATATATCAATTCACATTATGCTGGTCTATTCACAGCGTTCATCATCTAATCTAATATTATATAATCATGTTTAAACTCTCTTTCCATATCAAGCCCCCACCCTTTCACTGAAAATCCTGAATGAATGAATTAAAATCCTGTGCTGCCCACAGATGAACTTTCTCTGCACTCTCTCTTCACATTGCACAAAAAAGCAATAAAGGCCAGATTAAATCAACAAATAATTACATTAGGAAAACATGGCAGCATGCAAAAGTGGCCTATTTATACGTGACGTAAAAACACAGACAGACGCATGCATACAAAAATAAGGCGTTAGGATCAGTGAATTGTGTTCGGTACACAGACTGTGGCACACGTCCCTGCTCTGACGTTGGTGAAAACTAAATTCAAATATGTTTGAATGAATAAAGAAAGCTTCATGCCCTCACTATTAGAATAAATGTAAATGGATGTACCAGCTGCAAGACTTCAACACCATCTGCTGGCAAATGTAGGCACATCTTACATGAGGTTAGTTACAATGCGAGCTATGCATAAATTACACAATAATTCACTACAATCTTCTTAAAAATGCAGCAATAGTCAGTTCATCAGAAATTTTCAGAAGCACTTAAGAACAATTTCAGTGTCTGTGATGGTTGCCTCAGCTGGCCAGATGTGACTCCCCCCTCCCCTCCATGTGGTCAAAGTTAAATTACAACGATTGTTGAGTCCAGACATCAGTGTCTTAACCCTGCCTCGTATCCCAGCATGCAACCTCCTTCTGCACACCTGCTCCCTGGCAAAGAAAGCACATATAGCTAAGTATTTGGCACTGTTGTTCACGGTGTTGTTCACACACACACACACGCACACACACACTTCCTGGGTGTGGATCTGTCTGTCAGCACAGCGGTCCAGCCCGGCTCTCCTCGCTGCCTGACTGACCCATTCATCTCCTGTGGGGACCATAATGAGCCGACCCTCCCCGTTTGGACCGACCTGACAGAGAGAGATTACTTCAAAGCCTGCATGGATTTTCTCCCTGGTCCCCTCCTCCCCATTCCTCTCTTCTGAAAGTGGTTAATTCAAAGTGCATTAATGAGGAGCGATGGATAACACACTCTTCTTTTAATTACCTTCCAGCGGAGTTCTTCAGGGGAGGCCCAGTGACTCCCATCTGATGCTGGCCTGTTTGTTTGGTTTGTGTTTGCTGGTTAAAGTCTTTTATCTGATGCATTTTGTAGTCAGGACAAATTATAATTTATGGGTCAGTCAGAGCGATGCTATAAGGGTAACAAATAACAGGGTATAGCCTACAAAATAAACCTTCATGATAATTGTCTTGGTAACTGGACAAAACCTTACCACTGTTAATCTTCAGGAATATATTGATATTGTTCCAAATGTATGTTTATTATGTTGAGGTATAAGAAAGACCCACTGGACCATCATCTGAAGAGCTTTTTGTAGTCCTTGGCTCGTTAAAGCAATAAACACATTTACAAAGTGTGCAGTAATGATTGATGGTACATGCAGATGATGAGAATATTTCTACATATTAGTATAATTGCAGAGAGCACTGTGGAATAATTGCTCTGGAGCAACATGGGACTTCTTTTCCCAAGTAAACACATTCAGACAGAGTGACACAATCAGAGTGCAGAGAGCCAAAATGTATCTACGGGGCTGGGGGAGCAAAATCATTGGAAGCAGTTGGTGCAAAGTCAACATTTTTATTTATACTCTTTGTTTACTTGATCCAACTACAGTCTGTCATCATGTGTCCTGTTAGCTCACTCATTACCAACTCACTCAAGCCTGATCCTAAAGCCTGATAGATGTGAGCTTAGCCTGGTGGAGAAACACATGACAACGTGAAATTAATTGAAATTATGAAGGGACACTATTGAACATCCTCTCTTGTAAGACGACTTGTTCTCTTAGACAAACAATCCGTATCAGAGTGACGTTTGTTTTTTGTCATGCACGGATTGGTCAGAGGAGTCAGAAGAAAACAAATGATTTTTCAAAGACATCACATGATTCTGGACCGCTTCCTTTCCTTATGAAGGCTGCGCAGCTATTTATACAATGTCTCAAGAGGCTCCTGTTTGTCAAACAGCTGCCTTTCGCCTCACATCTTGGAAATTTTTCTTTTAGTTGCAGCAGTGACCTCTTTGTATCTTGAGACTCTGATGTGCGTCAGTTCCTGAAGCACCTGTTCGCCAGGCCAGTGTGGACTATGGTACCCAGCGCAACCAGATTTCAAAAATAACTTGACCCCAGGTTTTTTGGAGCTAGGAGGCCACTGGAGCAGTTAGCATAAGGAAGAATGTGTGCCTAAAGAAAGAGAAACACTGTCAAGAGTCCAATGGTCTGATTAGTTAGGCCTCTCTGGTCAGAAGCACCACAAAAGACAAGGATAGGACTAATGCAATGGATTTTTTAGCACTTGATTTTATTTAAAGCTGCAATATGTAAGAAATGTGGTTGAAAACATTTAAAAAGGTAACTAAAATTATCAGAAGAATGTGAGGAAATAACAGTTTTTGACATTATACCATCTATGTACTGTGTTGCAGAGTTATCTACTGAGGTTAGCATGCTTACCACCTAAGAACGGCCCGTTCTGGTCCAACATTCCTGTGCTACACCAACACCAACACTCCCCTGGTGCTCCGAGCTCCCAGTCTGGACCACTAGATGCCTTGCTAATTGTGCTAACTAGCTAACGGCAGCTACAGTTAGCAGCAGTTAGCAGTTACCCTGGTGACGTGCTGCCCCCTGTCTGTTTTGACTATAGATTGGACAGGTGGCCCATTCTTACATATTGCACCTTTAAATCAAACCATTGGTTGTTAATCACAAGTTCTCTCAGTCTAATTGCAAATATGCGTAGTGTGGCCGAAGCCTAGGTGTAGTATTTTACTCTTAACTCTGTTGACAAGCTGTGTATTTGTTTGTTTGTCCTTGATTGCCAGAAAACTTATTTGACTCAGTTCTGACTGAATTTGATCATTATAAACTGTAGTTGTAGTGTACTGTACTGTGTTGTCCCTTAAAGGGGCTCTGCGTAGAAAGTTGTAGCAATTTACATATATCAATCACTTTTTTATTGGCCATATGTGAGCGGATTGTAACTTGAGGTTAAAATTAGACCTTCCCCGTCTCTCTCAGTTGTCTATTTAAGCCTGTGGATGATTTGTTAAACTTGTTTAATGCTGCTGGACTGTGAATTTCTTCGTGAGGGACTCACTTAATGCACATTCACTCCCTCTCTCTGCTTAGTTTAGAAATGAGGTCCGCTAACATTAACTAACGACCACTAAGGGCACAACACAGAATCTCCACAGAGCCTCTTTAAACATACAGTCTGAAGACCCCTCAAACTCTGCAACATGTCTGCTCAGGCAGGTGGGTGGGCCTCTGACACTCAGTAAATGTGTTCCTTCATCATTCAGCCTCCACTGTGGTCGGGCCAGTCTTACCCAGCCTAATAAACATTGATTAGTCCACATAATCAATGCACTCAATGACAATGATTCAGTGCACTGCATAAATGTATCGACTGCAATCAGCTATAAACAGCAGCCCTCTTTTTCATGCATTTTTTTGCGTTTTATTAGCCATGTTTTGATGGAACAATAATTGTAAGACTCTGGAGTTAACAGACATATTTCATTAAGTGATACCGAGATGAGATAAAATCTATTGACCATCTGTCTAGATTATTAGAAAAATAAATAAATAATTGTATGAATGAATAAAAAAAGAAAAATTTTTGCACAGCAGTGTGATCCTCACCACAGCGACCAGAAGGTGGCAATGTTTAGCTGCTGTTGACATCAAACCACTGACAGCTCTTTGTTGCTTTCTTATCCTGAAGTGATGCACACTGACTTATATTTTCTGCATTTTAGAAGAGGTGAGTGAACAGAGCAACATAAGAAGAATAAGCAGATTTCTGACTTTTTCTTTCTTAAAATTCAATTATAATTATGGGATTCAAATGAGGAAATTAAGTAGGACAACTGCTGGATAATGTAACCACAGAACTATATTATAACACAACACTAGTTTAGCCACCTGCAAGCAGGTTCAACATGTAAAACATCTGGGAGAGGAAAGTTTTTGGGGAATACCGCTGCACACCTTTCTGCTCATATCAAACACCACATAGACAGCCATGTGTTATATATCATCTTTCACATAACAGTTGAATTCAAAGAAGGAAAACCCCAACGTGAAGCATGTAACTTTGCTATACTCCTGGCTTCTGTGGCCATGCATGACCAGGTCATGTAATGAATGTTGATAAAGTAGAAAAGCCTGTTTAATCAGGACGGATCACTGTGCAGAGGTGGAGAATGTCAGAGAGAGCAGGCACAGCTGCTTCGTGAGAAATCCAATATTGACTGTCGGGATAAATGTCCTGCATATTCTCTCATCTGTCCCAGGGGCCGTGGTATTATGCCTCTCACGTTAGCACTCCTAATTGGATTAAAAATGGCTTGTTATTGGGAGAAAAATGACTGAGAAAACTATCATGATTATTGCCTCTCAAAAATGTTGGCTCCCAGAGCTGAAGAGGTGAAGTAATTGTCATGATTTTGGAAAATGTCAAAATCAGCGATGCAAACAAACAGTTGTTTTGATTGATTGTGTCTTCAGATCAAACCACTGGGAGACAGTGCAGTCACATTCAATACATCATTGACTTACACAGCAAGGAATGTCACCTTTAAGGGGCACTATGTTGTTTTGGAAAATAAATTCAAACTCAGAGAGTTAACATTTATAAGATAATAATACAAACTAACAAAAATAGCTATTTGATATATTTCCCCTTATTCCCCTTAAGCCATCCTTGAGGGGAATAAGGTCCCCAAAACACTGTTTGAATCTAGAAAGGTGTCTACTTATAAGGGTCCTGCAAATATAAACAAAGTAAACCGGTATGAAATTGTTGTTTTTAGACTGTTATTCAGTTAATTCAGTCATGAAAATCAATCAGTGAAGATTTTTCTCTTCTATCTTTTTCGTCTTCCCCAAAACTACACAGTGTACCTTTAAATTCTAGCATTCACGGCTTTTATTTGCAATGTTTTGTTCTTTTCAAATTGTTATATAATCAACTAGGCTTTGTGTGTGTGTTTATTTGTAGGTAGATATTTATTATATGCATGCACGCATGGCTGTGAGTGCATGCGTGAACAGAAATGAAACAGACAAATCCATCAGACGTCCACTGGGTTTTGGTTTGTATACCACCAGGAGCGCCCATTAACAGAAAATAAATGCTTGACGCCATAAAGCTGACAGTGTCTCATTCATACTGACACTCCGGCTAAATTACACATAAAAGCACTGATAACATCATCATTAAATATTGATTTTAAGGATGGTTGAAACAAAAACACATCCACACATATTCTGCAGGCTGGATGAGAGTCAGAGCAGAATCAAAGCTACGGCGGCTTCTCCTCAGACAATGATGGACAGAACAGAAGCAGAAGAGGAGAAGGAGAGAGTAAGAAAGGGGGAGAGAGGGTGAAAAGTAGAGGGAGGTAAAGGGTTGGGGGGGTAGAAAGAGATTTAAGGCTGAGGCTCAGAGCAGATGTTAGTGTTGATGATGATGGATGCAGGTTGTTGAGATGCAGAGTTGTTATCATGAGAGGCACTCGCAGCCTCCTCACAGCACACTTTCCCCCAGATGTCACTGTGTGTGTGTGTGCATGTGTGTGTCTGTGTGTGTGTGTGGAGAGGGAGATGCTGAAATGAACAAGCCACATGGCCAAATTAGGTTAGGACCAAACCTACTTCATCTATGTTGGTTTTTTATGAAGATGTAGATTGAAAAATTCTGTAATGCAAGAATTTTCCTCCTCGGTCTCAACTTGGATCACGACAATGAAGAGAAGCAATGAGATGCAACAAAGGAGAATTTAGAGACTGATGAGGCTAATGAACAACTATCTTTTACACTCTTAGGTGCAGACATGGTGGAAAGCAACTTCCTCTGAAGGCCTTAATTAGATTAGTTGGAAGATTTGTCACCTTTGTGTCACACATTTTCTTGCACATATCACCGGGTTACCCCACACATCCCTGCAATAATCCAAATTCACCAAGAAAACGCACACATTTGCAGCCCCCACACATACATAGGCAGCAGGTGGTGTGTGTATGTGTGTGTGTGAATGGGACATGTCGAGTGGTAACCTGCTCTCCACTCTAACCAGATAAAAGGTGCAGGACAGAAACATGTCGGTAATTGATTGCTAATTAGTTCTTTTGTTGTCGTCCATTGTGTCCTGACAGAGGTTTGCCCTGGGCTGTCTATTCACACACAGACTCCCCAGCCTCACAGCAGGGAAATAAGCAAAGCCAGTCCATAATGAGACAGACTGATGTAACCCCCAGCAGGCCGTAGATGCTTCTCTTATTGAACTTTTGGATGCAAAATGCAGAAGACTTGATGGCGTAAACGGTGGATTCTCAGACAGAAAACCCTGCATGCAGGTCTCATCCCATGATCCATGATGAGGTGATGAATGTCCTCCCATAATTGTCCAGCAGCTTTACAGTATGCATTGCAGCAGACCACGTGCCATTTCCACTGAGTTGCTATACCCACATCTCTCTCCCTCTCTCATCAGTGCATGAGAAATTACCTAATGAGGAATGGGTCGCACATTTCCACAAACTCATTAACCCGCGAGCGAGTGAGACTAATTGCAGCGTTTGGGTAATGTGATTTCACATCTGTTACTGCAGCCCAGGACACAGTAGTCAGCACAGGGCTGGATCTGGTGGGCTGAGCCACACATAGAGCTAGATGTACCAGAACAACACCGCTGCAGCTCCAGCCTGGATGGGTGGAGCAGCAGTCAGTTTGGCTGTGGTTATAATGTTTGATCAACTGCTGTCATGCCTCTGCATGGTAGGTGTGCCACCTGCATTCATTCTGAAAAAAAAAGATAGACTACTGCGAGGCTGGAGCTGGGATGGGATGGGGAGTGTAGATACAGTATAAGACAATCAAGCAATGAGTTTGAGTTAGGGACCATCATTAAAGTAAGAAAAAATGGCATTAATTTGTTTTTTCTTTTTGTGTACTGGGGGAAGTCCATTTATTTTTAAATTAAATGTCAGACTGAGATGGCTTGCTGAACTGTTTTCAGCAAATAAATGGGTTAAACATCCGTTTACATTACAGATTTACTCTGGTTTACACTGACACAACATAATGATTCTCTTCCCATACATTCACTGTGACTTCACTGTTTCCGCCTCTGGGGATTCTGATCCACATGTGACAAAAAAACAATCACATTTGAATGCATGTCATTCACATGTGAAAATGTAGATTTCTTGTGTGGAAACTTTCATTCATATGTGAAAAAAGCCACTGACTTGTGAAAATGTGTGCCTATATTTTCTATTCACACAGTATATATTTTAGTGTACATGTGTAAATAGCCAATCACATGTGATCGTATGTTAAATTCACATGAGACATTTTTGTAAGCGAATTTAACCAAGAAACAAAATAAAAGGTTTTTCTTCCTTGCTTTGCATGTGTTTTTCTTCCACATGTTAAATTTTTAGTTCACATGTGAAAATGTGGAATTCACATGTCAACATGGAAATTCTAATTTAAATGTGTAATTTTAAAATTACATGTAATATAACATTTTAATAATATGTGAATAAGCCAATCACTTGGGAAAATGTCCACATGTGCCTTTATTTTCTATTCACATGTTAAAATTTGAGTTCACATGTGAAAAGAGCCAATCACATGTGAAAATGTGTGATGATGTGGAATTCACATGTGAAGAAGTGTATTTTACATGATACCATCTGCCATGTTTTGTTTCCACATGTGCATATTCTAATCAAAATGTGTAAAATAAAATGTATGTAATTCACATGTGAAATGTAAATTTCAGATTTTCATTCACATGAAAAAAAAGTCAGATAAAAAGTTGTTACTTGTGAAAATGTCCATTTCAAATGTGCCATCATTTTCCTTTTACATGTTAAAATTTTAGTTCACGTGTGAAAATAGTCAATTTGCATGTGACATTTTGTAAAGGAATTAATCAAGAGATAAATGTAAATGTTGTCCTCCCTTGTTTTGCTCATTTCTTCCAGTCTGTTAAATAAAACAAAGAGTCCTGCTCGTTGTATCAACCTGTAAAAGTCACCTCAGTGTGATCCTGTGGTAGGCTGCTGCTGAGGCACAGTTGTAAACAGTTCAGAAAATAACGCCAAAAATTGTTTTTCATGGTATGTTGGAAAACTTCAGGCTGTTCCACTCACGCTAATTATGTATTACAGAAACATATATACACACACACACACAGCACAGAGAGGAATAAATTATATTTTCAGGGTCTTGACTTGGGTTGGTATTTTCAATAATTCAGTAAATTACTGCAAACAAATTTATGTTAATAGAAAAGGTGGGAACCAACTGTTTAATATGGGAAAAGTAATATACTTTTGTTAATTATGATTAATCCTTTGTTTAACCCCCCTGCATTGTTACAGAAACTCCAATTATAAGTTTACAGGCAGTGGGACTGCTTATGGTAATGCCATATCTCATCAATTACCATCCCGTGACCGTAAATTGGCCTCAGCGCTGACAACGAGATGAGGTTAACACGCTGATTAATTTGAGCTGCTGTGATTTCAGGCTCAAGTTGACACTTTGACATCATCAATCTTTGACACAGACAGTGAGGTCCGCTCACTTTCTTAATGGAAAAATTTTATTTACTTCTTTCGGAGGAACGTTTACAGACACCACATCTCACATCGGGATAATTTGAAAATAAAGTGACGCAAACAAGGTGAGAGTTTTTCGTATTACAGAAGTGATGAAGAACTTTAAGTAAATGTCAAACGATCAAAAGGTGCAAAGGCTAAACTGTTTAACACTGATTATCTGTATACTATTTCTTATGACACGCATGTGGTGTGTTTTAAAACTGTAGTGCAAGTGCAGGTGTAATAATAAGACAGAAATAATGACAGCATGTGAGTCATTCATAAATGTCTCAAGGGATTGTGTTTGTCCAGTGCTTTAAAAAGTTATTATCTATATTCTTATTATATTTAAAGTATGAATACTGTCGCTGAGTCAGTTGCCAACATAGAAATAATAATATGCAAAAATGCAAAAACTGCTTTATAGATTGTTTTCACTTTTCCTCCTATAATTAGCCTTCAAAATTCCCAGAGCAACAAGTTTTATTATTTATTTAACTGCTTTTAATTGTGCTTATTTCTTGTAGGATGTACTTCTCCCTCCTTAAAACAGCTGTTAGAAGGCTGAAGTGAGTCAGTTAACCTGTTAAGACAGTGGTGCACCATTTCTAACAATTAAAGTTAAATTGCTGTGATTAAGTTCTGTTTGAATTAAGTAAATATGAACAAGTCCATGTGCGTGAGTCCACTACAGGAGTATATGAGCAGCAAAAAAAATGCACCAAAGAAACGTCAAAAAGCGGTGCCATGTGATTACATTGTGTGATTGATGAAGTGAAAATTATACAGTGACTGTAGGTTGGTCCATCTGTTTACAGTGAAGACAGTTTTATTATCAAACCACTTTAATGGCAGCCGTTTGGCTAGCTTTATGTACAAAGAGGCATTTGGCAACTATAAAGGGAAATGTTCCTCCTAGCGCAGATACTGCTGCACACACATGGGTTGATAGTTCATTAATAGTGGTCCTGATGGTCAGTAGTAACTATGCATCATGAAGTCTCTTCCGGGTTTTCTATATTAACCACAGCTGCATCTCACAACAACTTCAGTTTAACTGCAGCTAATCGATGATGTAATTTCTGTTTCCTGATGGCAGACAACTCTAACCTTAAAATAAAAACTATAGGCAAGACACACACACACACACACACACACACACACACACAGGTCTGTGATTCCTCCTGTTTAGTTACAGTCCATCCAGTCCGCTCAGTGGGATGACCGTCATGGTTAAAAGCAATGACCGTCACATCACAGCGCTGACATCTTTACCGCTGCTGTCTGCCGCCGTGCAACCATGAGACCAATCACCCTTCATAAACCCTTTGACCCTGTCACCTCAGGCACTGTAAAAAACAAAAAAAACAAAAAACCGTGTGTGTGTGTGTGTGTGTGTGTGTGCGTGCGTGTGTGTGTGCATCATGATCATTTTTTGCTGTATTAAACCCAGATATCTTCCTCCAGCAGCCACTGACTATAAGAATGTGTACAAAATGACCATGGTGACATCTCGTCAGATTTAATGGAGACATGACTCACTCTTGTTTTCACATTCTTGAAAATTACTTTTATTTGTTTCTTCATTTTAAATTGGTACAAACCCGTCAATGTGGTGCATTTTTCGATGTAAGATCAAACATTTAAGAAATGTGTCAAGTAATAGCACATACAATAAGTTAAAACATGTCACAAAAAAGACCAGCGGGTACATAGCAAGAATGTTTTATCTACACAAAACATCCTAAAACAGAGTAGGCCTACTGAAAGATCATTGTATTTTTTTTTCTTCCTCCTCTTTAGTTTTTCTGCTCCCGTCTCATGCAGACGAGACTGTGGCCGCCAAACCAAAAGTACCTCTTGGATCTGAGTGGGCACCGTTTACTCCTTTAAATTATCCAAAGCGTTTAAATCCACATGCACAGTGCATGCCTGAGACCCGGTTCAATAGGCCCACCTACAGTGTGGTGCGTGTGCGGTAGGCTGTTACCAAAAATGTATACCCAATCTTATAAATAACCGTTTGACATAACACAACTTCACCTGAACACAATAACATGTGTGCGTAAAGACACACTCAGTGAAAACGTAAATACGACGATTGTTTGGCTCCCGGTAGTTAGGGGCCTATAGTCTAGAGATCATTACAATAGTATTTATCATCAATAGTCGATAAAATCCTTTTGAATTAACAAGATAAATAACCCCAAACCCAAGTTATTTTTTTCCTCCATGTGTCCCATCAGAGTTGTCCTTTTTCTTTTTGTACTTATAGATGAAGTCACACACAGTCTCCTCACATTTCAGGCCTGATTAGCTCGCTCGTTCTCTCGTTTTGATCTAAATAGCGGGAATAAAAACAGAAAAAAAAGAGCCGCAGTTTGGGGCTGATAGAGGGGGGTTTGGAGGAGAGGGGATGTGGTGAAAAGTCACTAAGTGAAACTCATGGACACTGTGTGCTCCAGCGCTTTGCGCCGCAGTGACGCGATGCTTGTCCCTCTCCACATGTCACTGTCCGGGGAGCTACACAGCTGGTTGCCCGTTACGTTCGTAGGGCCGGAGAGAGAGGCCGACATTCCGGGGAAAGGCGACTGGTAGAGGTGGGACTGCAGACCGGAGCCGTTGGAGGACAGGCCGTTGGAGAGACCCATGGAGTTTGGTGGCGGGCCTGGACCCAGACTGCACTGTGACAGTCCCTGCATGCCCGGCTGACGACCGAGAGCCGGCGGAAGCTGCAGCTGGGACACCCCCGGCATCCCCGTGGCCCAGCGAGAGTCGTTGGCGTGGAAGGAGCACAGGCTGTTCTCCATGGCGGCCGCGGCAGAGAACTGTGGCAGGCCCGGTGTTGGCAGCAGCGTCCCCGGGGCGCGGAACACATTGGTGGTCTTCTTCCTCTTCTTCCACTTGGCGCGTCTGTTCTGGAACCAAACCTGCAAGCAGAAAGACAGGACCGTGAGCCACCAGGAGGATAAACTGAGGGGACATGTCTGAAGCATAACACACTGTGACAAGGCAGGTAGGTGGATGTTTGGATCATGGGGGAAAAATACCATTACGCGCGATAATCTCACGAAAACCTGGTCACGATCAAACGAACTTTAGTGCTGTTTTGAGACATTATTGTTACAAGAAAACTGATCCACAATGTTTGAGCGACACATTCTCTACCAGCCATGTGGCCTGCCATGATCTGGACCTGGCCCTGTACTGTGTGACCACTGGGGCGAACGAAATTAACAAGACATAGCCTGAATGACGAACCGCTGCTTTTGACTCAAAGGAACTCTGATCAGAATATCATCACTTCTACTTTGAGGGGGTACCCTCAAATACCAGGTGCATTTCACGAACCCTTCTGAATCGCATTAGTATAGCCTGTCACTCACAATATATTCGGCTATACTGTCAACATATTATTCTGTGTTTCTAAGGCAGAAAAAGATGCCATGGTTGGAAATTTCATTGTAAATGAAACACAAAAGGCTACACAGAGGCTCCTTTTTCACAAGGCTTTTTTATCACTGGTGTTCCGCAGCAGTGGGCCGAACAATTTATCTTTCTAACATCTTATTTACAGGCAGATTAGCTGAAAATTGCTCTAACTATTGTCTGGGCTTAAATACAAATGTCGCGCATTACTGTACACAATCTACAGTGAGAATAAAACACGCGCACGCGCCTGAAGCCACACACAGGAAGCCGGGAGACGCACGCGCGCAGCTCTGTTTGGGCTTTATAAAGATTTCATCATCTTCGGGCGGTGATTAATGCGCGCGCGAGAGGCCGTGAGTCGATGCCTCCGTATTAAAAGTGAAATCTCGCTCTCATTCCGCTCAGCCAGCCGTGAAACGTCGCCCAAACCCATTACACTCGGAGGGGGGAAAGAAAATGCAATTTCTCATTCCATTAAAAAAGTACAATATATTCTTGAGTCCTATTAAGACGTCGCTGATAGAGCATTTTAAAAGGAGAGAGGCTCGTGGAGGCACACACACACATATACACACACACACGCCCACTGAAGGCTGCACCCCGCACGGCCCCGCACTAATGTTTACCAACAGCAGCGAGCGCGAGCCGACCTGCACCGAGCGGTTAGGATCCCGCACCAGATAGAATAAAGGATTGATTATTAAGGTGACTAATGATTCCGCTGGTTTTTATTGCTTTCACTGGGATCATTTGCATGAATTTCACATCACTGGTTAATAACCCGTTCACTGTTATAAATAAGACTGAAATTGGTTGATAATGTGTTTGGTTTATTAGAGCCCGCGTGCTCGTTCAAAAAAAAAAATGTCTCAGCCATGTTTGAATTGCGTGAGAAGGGTTCGTGTGTTCAATTAAAAAAGAAAGAAATTATTGAACGCAGTTTTGAATGTAAAAAAATAAGTGCAACACGTTTCTATTTTAATAATTGTGTAAAAAGGGGGAGTCTTATTTTGAAAAAGGTTATTCTTAAAGTGTACCCTGCACTTTTTTTTTTTTGCTTTTGTAAAGAAAAATAATTATTTTTGCAATGTCCAAATTTCAAAATTGCACAGAATCAAATGTAAAATAAATAAATTCAGCACTGTCACACCTCCAATTTCTATATTTCCGGGGACAGTCACCACAGGTGGCACAGGCCTATAATATTTTTTGAAAAGCTTAAAGCCACCTGAATGTTTTTGGGCTTCATGCTCGCTGCCGGCAGGTGAGAAATGTTTCAGCACCTCGGACAGAGCCCTGTGTGTGTTAGACTAGTGAAGGTTTCTTGCAATTAAATCTCGCTCACTTTCAGTCTAAACATTATTAAATCACAGGACATTTTTTAACCGAATAATTAAATGAAAGCAGCCTCGAGTTGGTTTATTTTCTACAACAACTGTTACTGGAATATCAGAACCAATGAATTAGCTCTTTGGTTTTTTAAGGCAGGATATAGTGCTGCATCTAAACCAAAAAAGAAAACATTTTTAAGTGATTTTATTACGATAATGACGATCGAAACACGAGTTTAGATTACACCAGTGGCGTCAATCCACCTGTTATCTTTTAATATTCCGAGCATTTGCACCCAAATCTTGGCCACAACATTTCAGGAGGTAAGAGTTGACAAACACCTGAAATGACACGATAAGAAGCGAGAAAACTATCTGTCTGAATCCTCTCCTGGAGTGAGCCCAGCCTTGCTCTCTGGATTTTAAAGGATAATACTTGGACACTTGCACGATGCATAAAAAACACAGGATCAGAACCACACCCCGCCTTATCACACCACAGTTTCCATCCACACTGCACGAGTGTTTACCTGAACTCTGGACTCGGTGAGGCCGATCCTCAGCGCCAGCTCCTCCCTCATGAAGATGTCAGGATAGTGGGTCTTGGCGAAGCTGCGCTCCAGCTCGTTGAGCTGCGCCGGGGTGAAGCGCGTCCTGTGCCGCTTCTGTTTCTGGCTGGCGGTCTGACCGGAGCTCTGCTGCGGCTGCTGCTGCTGCTGCTGCTGCTTCTCCTGCTCCTTCCCGTTCACCGGCATGACGGCAGAGTTGGATCCCACTGTGGCGATGTCTTCTCCCGGCAGCAGAGTGGTCCCCTCTACAGAGTCCGAACCAGGGGCCATGTCTCCCGGATGCCCCTGGTCTGGCACGCCACCACCCAGCCGGCACTTCAGAGCCTCTCGGTGTCCGAGCAGCTCTGCGGCATCCTTCATCCCTGAGAGGACGAGCAGCAGAGAGTGAATACACGGCAAACCCTTAAAGCGCAGCATGTTTAAATGAGAATCACACTGAAAAGCATTGACAAAGATTCATTGACAGAAATGCACAAATAAACTCAGTATAGCTTGGCTCGTCATGTTTTTTGCTGTCAGGTCTTATTCCTGATAAATTACTGTAAAGAATTACTTCGAGCAACAATAAAACACTTAGCTGTTAACACAATTAACTACACAGTCTATCTATCACTTCACAAGGTTGAACAAGAAGTTGAAATCTTACACTGGAGTTTAGGGCCGGAGTTTAGTGATGATAACTCACCGAGCCGAGCATCCAGGAGGTCGGCGTGAGAAAGCATCGCGTACCGCTCCAGGGCGAAATGCGCTCCAAAAAAACCCGACAACTTTGGGGCAATTTAAAAAGTATATATCGTCTAAATGAACGAAAATTCGGTTTGTGGTTAAAAAAGGAGGTCCCTTGCATTATAATGTCCTTTAGAGCGACGGGGAGGCGCTTATTAGTTGAAAGAACCCGTGAGCTTCCTCAAATAAGAGCCAATCAGAGAGGGAGCTTGGAAATGTCAGCGGCGTGACTCCCCCCTCTTCTTCTTCTTCTTCTTCTTCTTCTCCTTCTTCTATTTTTTTTTTACACACACATACACACGCACACGCACAGACCCAATCGCGCACCAAACACTACAATTCAATTCAATCCTCTGCCATTCCGTCCTCTGATTTATTAGCTTTTCATGCTTAAATTATTCCACGTTAAACATCTTAATGTGTTTGTTTAATCTCGCACAGCCCGTGTGCCATGACAGGACTCCTGTTTGTGGAGGTATACATGTAAAAAAAAAAAAAAAAAAAAATACCGGAGGTGAGCTCCTGCAGAGGCTGGTTTTTATTTGGAGATAGAAAGCGCACAGTAAACGCGTCGCCATTAAATAATTAGCCGTATCAAAATCTCAATTTTCAAACCACTGGACTGTGTCAATTAGCCCGTTTACAAACAGAGAGGGAGGATTCATTTCCCCCAAATTACCGAAAAAGTCTTTAAATTAAAACAATTTTCAAGCTGATTACTCTTTGGATATTTAGAAAAGGGATTTTTTTCCTTTTTTTGTGTTGCTGTTATGACTGAGAGGGATATCAGATTGAGGTTATTCTGTGTGGATTTAATTCATAAGAGAACATATAAGAGATGAGAAGCCTTACAGCGCCAGCTCTCCCTTCAGCCCCACTTCCCTCCCCGTCCTTGGATCACAAACAAAACGAATATCGCTCCCATTCCCCCATGGCAGGTGATTTGTGGAGACAAATCGAGGAAATAAATAAATAAACGAGTACAGATGGATTTAAGCTCTGTTAGTGATCGGCCGCTTTAACTCCCATCGACTTTTCATCAACGCGGGCGCAATTAAAGGTATTTAGGCCTGTTTGGTTCAAACAGAATCAGACGTGGTGGACCCTAAACGATTGTTCCCCTTTAGCAGGGGTCCATAAGTAGGTCTATTATACAATTAACCGGACAGCCATTGATCTGCGCTCCACTCCTACTTCTCCAGACAGTGCTGGTTAGAGAAGGGCTTTTGGCAGATGTCAGGGTGAGCCTGGTGAATAGACCACCGCCTGGGACTAAATAGGTTTCTTCGCAGCCGCACAAAGGAGGCGTCCGAGCGAGGACTCCTCTCCACCACGTAGCGGGCTATAGGCAGCTCATCTTTTATGCTCCTCAACCGCAATCTGCCGGGGCGCAGGGAAGTAGCCTATATGTGGCACAGCGTGAAAACTTTAGGAAATGGACTGGTGCATGGTCCACTGAGATGAGGAAAGCTGTGACCAGCTCCCGGAGGTTCAGGAGAAGCAATCATCAGCAGCAGCAGCAGATACAGCAGAGGCTCGATTCGTTTTATTCAGACGTGTAAACCAGGAGAGAGGAGAGAGGAGAGAGGAGAGGGACTCTGTGGTGGGAGTTGTGTGAAGGCCAAACCTGTGTTTGTGAGGGGCTTGAGTCTGGAGAGACGGTCTGTGTGCTTTGGAAGCTGTTTGATTTACTATTAGTGTAAGTATGGAGACAACTGATGTGACGTAAATAAATAAATAAAAATTGTTGAAATGTACTCAGCCCATTAAGGTCAGAGATCATATTTTTTATTTTTGTTCTAATATTAGCTGTTGTTACACAAAATGTACAATAATAAAATGGATAAATAGTGAATAATTTTAATAAATTGCAGTCATTTCATTCTAATTCAGGGTTATTATAAGGCCAGTATGCGATTTACTGTGTGAGTGCAATTTGATGAAAAAAATAAATAAATAAACGTGTATACTATCACTATTATTATTATTATTATTATTATTATTATTATTATTATTATTATTTAGTAGTAGTAGTAGTAATAGTAGTAGGATAATTATTAGTAATATAATATTATATAATAATTGTTATAATTGTTGGGTAAATAGTATTTTTTCTCTCTTTCATTTTATTTTTCTATTCAAAAACAGATAAGTAATTATACCGCCATTGACTAAACAACAATAACAACAAAAACAAAAACAATAACAATAACAACAAAAACAATTTACAAAATGGGTTATCATTTTTGCCTTTCAAGCCTAATTCAAAATAAAAATATATGGTTTACATAAGCCAAGGCCAGATTAAAAATCTAAAGGTTATATGTATTGTGGGTCTGTATCTGAAGCCCTACATGATAACTCTTGATATTGTGCTGTGTTGCAGTGAAAGCAGCCCCCGGACAGCAGATATCCCCTCAGCTGTCCGATCCTCAGGCTGTAACTCATCGCTGTAATAAGAGGAACCCACTTGAAATGGGTCTATGTCTCACTCAGCCTCCCTAACTGGACCGCATCAATCTTCCCCCAGTAAAAACACACTCGCATACAATCCTCCCGGGTTAATGCGGCGCATCTGAGTGCGGAACGGCTGTTTACACGCGAGGAGACACTTTTAATGGAAGCGCACCAAAAACAAATGCAATTTTGTAGAGCAATTTCAAAGATCAAGAATTCCGTGTCCACCCTCTCCGCGCTTTTTTTTGGCAATCAAACTGCGTTAAATCCATTGCTCATATGGGCCTTTGCAGAGCAGGTTAAAACAATACAAGTGACATACGGCAGGTGCAGGGATAAGATCCTTTACGCCACAAACCACAGTGCAACACAGACCAGTAGGCGAGCTTGGCTGGCTGTCTGGGCCTATTGCATCGCCTCGTAGGCATCTGCATTCACGCAGTTATAGAAATCTAATGGGAAAATCGATTTTCCAATCTGCAGAAACGGCTCGCTAACAAATCACACAGTAGTTTTGTGCAGGTGATTTGATGACAGTCGGAGGAATAAGAAGCAGACCAATAAGTGCGTTGCATCCGAGCCGGGGAGCTGCAGAGAGAGGCGAGAGCGGAGAGCCTCAGACAGGCAAACCCATTAGAGGCTCCCCTCTTCGGCCACCCAGCCTCGCAGCACCACCCCGCGCATCTCATGCCCCAATTAGACCCGCTGCCCTGCGCCTGCTCTCCGTTTCTGCGTGATCTGGTGCACAGAGCGGTAATCACGGCTTCAAATAAAATAATCAGCAAAGAAGAGCGATTTCCTTAATGAGGAGGAAGAGGCGTGTGTCACGGAGAGGGCGGTGTGGTGGATGCGTGCGTGCGTGCGTGCGCGCGCGTGCTTGGTGGCGATGGGGAGGTTATTAAAATAGCAATGAAAGTCACAATAGGTGTCATTAACACGATGGTGTTCAGAGGCTCAGCAGCTTTAAAAGTGTCTCATTACTTCTGCTGTTAATAGTTGACCTCACAGCTCAGGTGGGCCAAACACAACCTCAGGTTAAAGTCAAAGGCATGTGTGCTCCATCAGCATGAAGTCCAGCACCTTTTATCCAGTCCTGGTGTAATGTTTCAACATTTCCAATATTACCAGATACACAGCTTTCCTAATGGGTGGACTTGGAGATTAAGATCAGAATTACAAACAATCCTGCTTCTGATTATTTCTTCAACCTCACAGTTGATAAAATTAATTGATGAACGTGTTTCTTCAGTATTATTGTCCCTCTGCAGAAGTGCCTCTTGAAACCTCACCCATTCACGGCTAACAGCTGTAACATGTTAAGGAAAATTGTCACATACATTTTTCCTGTTAGAGGCGGAAACCCAAAGTTTGCTGTGGGAGACGTGGCTGCAAATGAAACGCAAAAAACTACAATAGGAAGTTTAACACTCATTTTTAATGCTTAATATCAGATTTAAACTGGATCAGGCAGAACATTGGAGTTTTTCTGAATCCACCGGTAGCAAGCATGTAATATAACTCCTATTAGTTTTTCAGATGCTGCAATTTCTGCATCATATTCATTAGTCACATGGTGTGACTCAAAACTGTGGTGAAAATCCAGGTTGTCAAAACAGATGTGAAGAAAAACTTGCGCTGCAGCCTTGTACCTGATTAATCTGAAACATTTCAGTGGATCTGTGATAAACTCAGCTCGTACTTTGATTGCAGTAAAGGGAATTGTTTGTAAAAATGCCACTGTGGACATTGATGGGTTAATAAAAGTGTACCTTAGTTGTGATGTGATGATATAATGACTCATCACGCCTCCACAAAGAGACCATAAATATTGACTGTTCAGCTCAAATGTTCTGTCTTTAACGCCTGATCAGTCACCTAATTGACTAAAAGGTGGCAGTCCTTAACATCACACAGTCACTGAAAGTCCCAACAACACAAGACCAAATTATAGTTATCATATATCACTGACTGAAACTCAAAGGAGCTGGACCTGCCAGAATATTGTGTGAAAACCAAAACTGGCAATTTCCAAATTGTAGTTTAATTCAAATGAGTTCCACTTGGACACATTTCTGCACCTAAAATGCTGAAAATCCATGAGAAATATCTTGAAATCGAAGCAGTTTTCCTCTTCCTCTGTAAACTGGACATTTTAGAGATAGAGGGGGTTAAAGGCCAACAGCAAAACAAATCTACTCTGAAATCTGTTTTGACAGCTTATTGTCTGAGAGCACCTACAGAGGCTCAGATAAAAGCTTGATTCCACTTGATCATGAGCCCTGTATGTTTTCATTATTCCTCACGCAGCGTAAAAAGCAGCGGTGCTTGAATGTGCTTTTTCTGTGTATGTTAATTTAATTTCTATGCATAAATACTCTCAGTTATTTAATTAATCCCTTCTTAATCACATTTAAAACAGAAGCAAAATATTGAGGTTGGAGCATTGAGTGTAGTCTGTAATCTATTGTGACCTCAGTCATTTCTCCTGCAGATCTAATCCCTTCTCCTCCCTGACACCTTGACTTTCCCTCCAGTTCTGCTCCAGCTATTAGAATATGTTCTTTCTTAAGTCCGGTCATTAGTTAGGTCCATTACTGTGGCTCCATCATTAGGAAGCTGTAATGCATCATTGAAGGTAATGAGTGCCTTACATTACAGGTGCCAGCGAGCCTTATAGACACACTGAACGAGACCCCCTTTCCTGCTCTGCAGCCTGAAAACAAGTCCGGTTTTACTCATTTTAACACAAATCTGTCCGAATGAGCTGATGGTGGCATAGCAAGAGGCCAATAAATGATCTGATGGAATATGAAAGATTGTATTTACATACCAGAGGATGAAGATAGTTCAGTAAAACATAGCTGATTGCGACTATTCTTGTAGAAAACACACATATGCTCACACACATAGCTCCTACACGCACACTTGTGCCTCTAAAACACCAGATAAAGGGGAGGACTTGGGTCAGTAGTGTCTCTGAGTGGCTTGAAATTAGAAACATGTGCTGGTAATTATCAAACTGCAGCAAAGCCACATCATGCAATTTAATGCCTCAGCAAATTAAAGAATAAATGGGATCAGTCTCTTTGACCTTGCTCACTCTGACTTGCCGAACTTGATCTACCTGAGACTTCAAGTGTGTGACTCGCTCACTTTGAGACACACACGGGGAAAAAGAAAGATGTCCCACATAAGCACACACCCTAAAGAAGGAGCAGATTGTGTACAATGTGAAAGCAACGCGGTGAAAACCTTTTAAAATAACACACACAAACACTTGTTGTATTTCTCTTGCTCGTGGTTTTCGGTGCGTTACCCCACCAGCTCAGCTCGCCTCTCACTTCACGAATCCCACTCTCTTCCCATCCATCCATTCTCTTTATCCTCCCTCCCTCTCTCCCTCTCTCCCTCTCTCTCCTTCCTCCTCTCCATCCACTCCGCCACATTTTTCTGCTGCTTCCCCGCTAAACACGGCGCACTACCCCTCCCAAGATTAATTGATCATCAATTTAGCTCTAATTTGGACCAAGTCAGCTGGTAAATGGGGCAGTTTTCCCTGATTGTTAGTGAAATGTGTGCAAGTACATTGATAAATTTTGATTATTTATCAATTACAACCAAATGAACTAAATCTATTGAATAAATTCTAGCCTGATTGCCATAATAGAGTTTGAAAATATGGCTATTGATAATGATTCCGGCTAATAGTCTTTTCCGGCCGCGGTTGCCGGCTTGTCGGAATGACAACACAAAACTCATTTTTCACAGAATCAGCTGAGTGAGTGCGAGGCCGATCTTTCATTAATCAGTCACATTACGGAGCTGATACGCCGTAATACGCGACGCTTTCCTCACAAAGACTCAAACACTTTGTCATATTTTATGTCAATTACCAGTCATTTCGTTGTGTTCCATCAAGACATCTTGTAATAGTTAACATATGCTAAGGTAAAGCTCCCCTGTCCCGCCCTCCGGGAGCTCCATTGGAGGATGCCGTGTCTGTGTTTGTGGGGAAGAGGGGAGAGGGAGACTGGAGGGGGCTGATGATGAAATGGGCCCTGCTCTTAATTTCTTATTTTCCCGAGCTGAGGCGCTTATGGGAAGGGTGGAGCACGGGCTTTTTAAATGGACCTGCCACCGTGTTTTCCCAAAGTTAATGGAAAAGCAGCTTGCTGGAAAATAGGAGAGGGAAAAATTGGAATTAGGTTCAGAGGCTTTCACACACAATAACAAGCGATAACTATGAGGCTCGAAGACATACAAATTAGTGCTGTCATTGCATCCTCGGGCTATCAACTAAAAGTCATCTTTTTTATTTGTAATGCTACCAGAAAAGTGTGTGACACAATTACTCGTCTGAAATTGTATTTTTATTTTATACTAAAATGACAAAATGCCATTAATATTAATGGTTCACAAAACTGTGACTAGTTACTAAGGAATGAATCAGAAACAACTCGATAATTAATGAAATGTTAATGAGTAGTTATATAGTTTATAGTAGTTAATGATGAGTTACTAGAGAACAGATTAGGAGATACTATATTAATGAATCATTAGGTAATGATTCGTTCATGAATGTCTTTGAATCAACAAACTGATCACTTGAGCCATTCCTGATTAACTCTAAAAGCACGAAACTAGTGATGACTCATTAATTACTAATTACTTAATAAGTTGCTCTTTTTGTGCACCTTCAAATAAAGTGAAACTATACTGAGTAACTACCAAATACACTTATTAATTACTAATTACTTAATTATTAGTTATAGTCTGTTTTCTAGTAACTCATCATTATTGACTATATAGTGCTTGAATTACATGAGTTATTTGGGATTACTCATTAATTTTTAAGTCGTTCCTGATTCATTCCTCACTAACTCCTCAGTAACTACTCACAGTTTTGTGTACCTTATTGTAAAGTGTGACAGAGTTGCTTGAATTTTCTATGTTTATGTATTTTTATTAAATATAAACCATGAAATATTGTTTAAAATCTGATTTGATCTTGAATGTGTCTTACATTTGCCCTCTGCAGCCTGAACGTTGCACGGGAGGAAAGAAAGGAGCTGAAATAACTGCGATATCAGCCTTTCCTTTTTAATCAATGATATGAGCCCCTGTGCACCAATCATGGCTGCTGGAAGCAACTTAATGATCAGCATTTAGACTGGGCAGGTAAACCACTGCGCTATAGAGCTAACACAGGGGCCAACTGCAGGTGAATTAACCCAGTCCAGATCTAATATGCTGGTGTCAGCTCTGGTTAGCTCATGGCTAACTGTGGCCTGTATTGGCAGTGGCATAGCATCCAACATTGTCTCCCTCATATGCCAGCAGGCAGCTATCTATAATCGATGGCCACTTTTAATTGGACAGGCTGTCTGTTAGTGGACAGCCGAAGGTTGTGCAGTGCGGGGGGGGGGGGGGGGGGGGGGCAACACTGTATTTACCACATGGTTATTGTGGATAAATAGGTTGGGGACGGCAGAGGTTTTCTCTATAAAAAGCCAATCAGGGCTTCTGCTGTTGCATGACAGTCAATTACAGCCTGTTTGAACATTTCACACAGTGACCCTCAACTATCTAAAGTGTGCAATCATAGGAATGAAAGGCTCTGGTTTGAAATATTAATACTTTTATTCATTGTCAGACTGCAACAAGGTCGATTTTTTTGATGATCCGAAATAGGTACAAAACCACAGAAAACAGGCATTTTAATCCAAACCATGGTGTTTTCCTAACCCTAATGAAGGGCTAAACCTAAGCAGAGCGTAAGCACAGCGTGGTGACATGAGAGAAATAGAAAATTGAACCTCAACAAACGTCAAGTTGCAACATAAAGAAAGGTTAAAGGTGCACTGTGTAGTTTTGAGGAACAAATTTTGATCAAAAGAGAATGATCTTCGTTTACAGATTATTTTTATGTCTAAACAAACTAAATAAACAAACTCTCTTTGTTTTCATGAGTGAATAAACTGAATAAACAAACTGACGTTAAAGGACAACACAATTTCATACTCTTTGTTTATATTTGGCGGACCCTGCCACCTTTCTAGCTTCGAACAGTGTTCTGGGGACCTTATTTTCCTCTGAGAACAGCTTGTTTATTAATTTATGGAACAAAATAATATTTCTGAGTTTCTATCATTACCTCATTAATATTGTAAATACTAAAATTCTGTGTTTGTGTGTTGTTTCTTCTCCAAAACGACATAGTGCCCCTTTAAGTTCAGACATACTTAACTTACATTTATTCTGGCAAATGGGTTGGCTCAAAACATCATTGATAAATAATCACAAAGACATTATATCAACTCTGTAAACAACAAATACAATTCAACTGTTTACTATCTTACAGACAACTGTATAATTGTTTCCAGTGCCAAAGATATAAAGAAACTTTAAGCCTAATTGAACTGAGTGCGCCTATTACATCGGAACACAACTCATTTTCACTCCTCTAAACATATAGGTAGATTGCTGTTTAAGATACCGAATCAATAAGATGAGACAGAAATATCTCCACTAATGTAGTCAATAAATGAAATCAGCCGCTATTAGCCTAATTTCTACCCAGGCGAGCAGGTCAGAGAGGAGAGAGGGAAAAATGTGAATTAATTCTCTGTAAGCCGGAACGACCTGCTGATGCTGGGTTGAAAGGCTTTTCATTCCGTATCCACATACTATTCATTATTTCCAAAATGAACTCCGCGGAGGTAGGCTACACACTGCCTTGACTAATATGCCTAAGTGACTTTTCCCTTATTTCGCCTCTTGATTTGAACCTCAGAGGCTGCAGTGCGCTACCAAATGCATCACCCAGATCTGTGGCTGCATGTAAAACTGGCCTACATGTTATTTGTAGAAGCTGAGGCAGCATCTGATGCACACTGCCTTAACTGTCCTTTCTCATTTCTCCCTCACGGTTGATGATTGTAACTCCCTCAATCCCAACCCTTTATTTTTCTTTCTTTTTTTTATTATCAGGCTACTTTTTTTTTTTTTTTTCTTTTACAGCAGCGGATTGCCAGCGTTGTGAAGGAGGCTGGAAGCAGGAGATGGAGGGCCACCGGTGGACATGCTGCTTTTGGCGCAGCCCTTAATTGATATTGAGCGAGCTGCTGGTGAGGAGCGCACAGGGCCACTGCTGGCTAATCTATGCTTTAATCAGCGTGCGTAATGAGAGTGGCGGCGCGCTCCGAGAGAAAAGAGACTTACAAGCAACGTCTGTCAGGGTCCGGGGGAAAATATTGGGTCTAATTGTCGCGATTAAAGAAAACTAGAAGACATTGGGCTTTATTTTAGAAGAAGAAGAAGAAGAAGAAGTTGTGATGGGGGGAGTCATGCTTTCCTTCAACACCACCTGAGCAGAGCCCTCAGGGCGCTGTCCAAGGTGCTGCAGGTAACTGAAACACGGGGCCCTAAAATCTGGATTCTCGCAATTATAGCCTCACTAGAACCTGATCACAATTCTGGTGAGGTAAGATAATTAGCGAATGAGGCCGCTATTGTGACGGAACAGTCCGTACCGAAGGGAGAGAGGGGAGGAGGGGAGGCAGGAGGAAGGCAGGCAGGCAGGCAGGCAGGCAGGCCGCAGACTGAATAGCAAGCGGAACATTAGGAGAGGTGTGTGTGGGAACACTGTCAGGCAATTAACAGGGCATTAGAGAGGATGCGCACACACATACACTCGCATGCATACGCGCGCACATATGACACAGCCTCGACACACACACACACACACATACACACACACATAGTCACAGTGGCGACCAGGAAAATAGAAGCGTGGAAGACAGCTGATATGTTTGAAACCTATATTTTTTAATTGTTGCTGATACTATGTCAGATGTATTGGTAATGTGTGCTCCCAGTATTGGATGGAATTATACAAGTATTTCACTATTTACTTATTTAACTTTTTTTTTTTAAAAGACAGACATGCAGCAGCACAGTCCCAGACATAACACACTTATACCAACTAAAAAATGAAGACGGATGGTAAATCAAAACTGTAAAAACTAAAACTATCCCAAACTGTTGTTTTTTTTACTACAGGTGTTCCTATTTTTCTGGCCACTCAGTTTATGACTGAGAGAGAGAGAGAGAGAGAGAGAGAGAGCGTGCAGGGCAGCCGAGCGCCATTTTACACCCAGAGCCTCAGCAAAGCTGTCTGACAGTCTGCCTGTGGCTGAGATTAGCCTCATCTATCCGGTGTCAGTGACGGTCGTGTCCAGAAAATCACAGCATAAACGGGTCTGACTGAGGTGTGAGAGTGTGTGAGAGAAACAGAGAGAGGGAGAGGGAGAGGGAGGAGAGAGAGAGAGAGAGAGAGAGAGAGAGAGAGAGAGAGAGAGAGAGAGAGAGAGAGAGAGAGAATGAGAGAGGGAGAGAGAGGGAGAGGGGGGTCAGCTGATTACTCAGACAAACAGACTGAAATAGACTGCGGTGCTGCGGGAATGTGCGGGGAGGAGAGGGATGAATTGGGTTTCCATGTGACAGAAACAGAGCACACCTCAGTCTTCCCCGGCCGGGTCCACTTCCTGTCCCCGGTGCTCACACTTTGTCCTTTCATCAATCACACCTGCATGAATTTACACACACACACACACACACACACACACACACACACACACACACACACACACACACACACAGTATCAGAACAATGCGCACGCTCGCTCAGGCACGCACGCGCACACACTCTTGTTGTCTCTCGGCATAAATAAGGCAGCTGATGTGCACGCACAGCCTATATTTTTAAATTGTTATCAGCACACAACCGGAGAGGGATTTCCCCCCTCAACAAAATGAGATATCCATCAGTCCACAAAAGTGACAAGTTCTCTAACAAAATGATTGATAGCACAAACTGGAGAGAAATCATGGCACTTTTTAAAGGTTAGGAGGCTCCTGGAATCACCGGCTGACAAAATGATTACACTTGCACAAAGTGGATCGTGTAAATTTAAGAGATATGACTGATGGACCTCGGTTGCCGTCGTTGTTATGAATGATATTGTGTTTTTGGAAGTTCTTAGTCGTCTTATTTAACAGCAATCAAGTGCAGAATGAGGGGGCTGCTGGGAATTTTAAGGTTGCGGCGAATATGTGTGGATACAAATCTGAGGCTCATACTGTGAATTTAATCTGATGGCCTCACGCACTCACTATAGCAGACTACTTATCTCATTTTTAAATTAACCCACAGATTTAGGAGCTTGTTATTGTCGGTCTCTACTCTAATTAACACATTTTCAAACCTGTAGGCTGTTGGAATTAACTTCTTTATTTAAAGAAGTTGCAGCCTATTTTGCTTATTAATATGTTGCCAGAATTAACTGAAAGCAAACACTGGAGCGTCTCGTCTCTGTTTCTCTGCGGCCCATTTGTAAAATGTCCGGCGGGACGGGGAAATGGAGATATCAGGAGCGATCGTATTTATGAGGCTTTCTGACAAATAGGCGCAGTTACGCTCCGCCGGCGCACTGCCTGTTTACATAGACCAGCTCCATTTCAGCGCCGGGCGTTTATGGAGCGTGTACGTGCGTGTGTATTGACGTGCGTGAGCGTGTACGCGCGCGCGTGTGTGTGTCGTCCACAGATGGCCCTGATGACCTTGGAGAGGGTCACCTGTGAGGAGGTGATGCATCCCGGAGAGACAGAAGACGAACCAGAGCTTCGTGGACGCGGACAGCTCAGGTAAAAAAAAATAAAAATAAAAAATAAACCTCCCAACACGTGAAGCTGCTGAAGTTTTGAAGGTGACTGCTTGATTTCCCCTCCTGCGTGTGGAAATACCAACGTCCTGTACGCACCCCTGCCTCTCCCGGGCTCCCCCCTACGCGCTCTAACTGCCTATTATAGCTCATAGTGGAGCGACCCGGAGTTATTTCCTACACAAATAAAGTGCCTTTGAAAGAGATTAGAGAAATATGTATGAATTTCAGCTTAATTTATTTGATCATTCCACATTACAAAGCAGCGTAGTGCTCAAATGTGATAACAAGTTTCCAGTTCCTTTCATTATGTAAGAGAAATTAGACCTCGATAGGGTTTCACTGGGGCGCGGTGGTCCCTCGGATGAAATGTAATTTGTGAGGAGAATTTGTTGTATCTGTCACAAATATTCCCAATTAGCTGCGTAATTATTTGAGGGTTTCTGCAATTACGGCTTAAACCGGTAAATTTGAAGCTGTGGCTGTCCCTAATTGGTCTAGATTTGATATTTTGCATATTTGCATAATGAGGAAATTGGGAGGAAATTGTGTTCATCCATTTGTGAAAAATTCTATGAATTTTATGAATCTGAAAGCCATCCCCTTGCGGTCGGTGACTTTGCCTCGGCTCCCAGAGGGAAGCGGGGCGGGGGCGCGCAGGGCACGGTCACGTCTCCATGTGCGCTCCAGACGCACTCAGGGTGAACGCGAGAGCTTCACAGCACCACTCTCTGCAGGAAATGTTGCAGAAATCAAAGTCCTGGGAATAAAATATTATTAAAAAAATAATTTTGATTGATATTCAGTCCAAACCATAAAAGCACAATATCACCGCAGTGGGATGTATGAGAATATACATTTGTGATGGAATCTGCTTTCTGCTTCTGTTCACTGATTTATGAAACATTAGCAGAAGGGCCGCGGTTATCTTCTTCATTTTCCCTCAGTTAACAAACAATATGGCTGTATGGGTTTTATTAAGAAGTCTTTGATTTTGTCATTAGGTTTATATTAGATAATTCATCCAGATTGGTCTGTGAGACTTAATTATGCATTATCACAGTGTGCTGATTGATATTGAGAAAGCTAAGTGTTCTATGTAATTGGTAATAAAGAAGGTAATTTTAGAAATTTGTCCAATCAGTAATGATTATGAGGCTGTGAGTAGGTAATGATGTTAACCCTAGTTGCCTCTTACACAGTCCACTTCTAGCATATCAAATATTAAATATAATAAGCTCGACAAAAAGAGGAAATGCCCTGCTCACACACATTAACATTATTAGAAATATTTCTACTTTCTAAAGTGAATTTAGAAAATGAGTGCAAGAGGCCAGACCTCAGGCAGAGTCAGAGGCTTCACCTTTGAGGTGTTTCTCTGATAGACATGAAGGCTGCACCTGCTTATAGTGCTGGTCGAGTGTGTGTCCTCCTCATGTGTGAGGGCTTTAGCCCACTGAGAGCCGTATATCAGAAAGCAGTAAAAGAGAGACGCTAAGAGCACTGATGAATGTCTGAGAGATAGATGTGTTAAGTGACCTTGGTACATTACACTCTCCTTCAAAGCCCGAGCAATGAAGATTAGTATAGTCTTATCTTGCCATGCCAAGTGTGCTTGTGTGTGCATGTGTGTGTGTTTGTAGTCTATCGCCTGTATCTGAGCCACTTATCCAACAATATCTAGATTTTTGAGTAATAGCACTTGAATATAAATGTGTCTACAGGTCTTGTCTCTTTCAAATTATCTTTATTTATTTTTTTCCCTTCATATATACAAATGTGCATGAATAAGTTCAATTCTGTACTTATAATTGAAATATGTTATTCAAATATGAAAAGTGAGCGCTCAACAAGAGCCAATAATTTGCTTCCCGATGTAACTAAAGATGATTTTTTATTTAAACATCAATTACAGTGCAGATTTTTTTTCCATTGATTAATTAATTTTTTAGTCTTTGAAATGTCAAGAACAGTGTAAAAATTGTCCAAGGCAGCTTCCTCAAATGTCGTCTCTTGTCTGACAAACAGTCCAAAAGCCAAACATATTCAGTCTTCTACAATTTAAAAATTAGCAAATCCCACATTTGAGAAGCTGGAACCAAAAGATGTCTGGCTTCATAAATGAATGAAATGAATATTTCATTACCAAAATAAGTTTTTGATTAACTTCTGCCCAATGGACTATTTGGTACAACCAGGGCCGGATGAAACGAACAGACTACTTGGGGCTGTATTTTTTCGGGGCCCCCCTAAATGCACATTTTGATATTTGGAAAACAAGTAAAATTACTTAAATGCCACATGATTACTATTATACTCATGAATTTAGTTAGGTATATAGGTATTTCAGCTTATCTATCTATATTTCAGTATTAATACGGAACTGTCTAGCTAATGATGTGTGTTTGAAAAAGGAAAAAATAAATACAGAAACATTGAAGTAAAGTTTCATAATGGAGATTCTTTTAGATTTTTAAAATATTTTAAAATGTATGTTAGACATTACTTAAAGTAGGCAGTTCATTTCTCCTCTGTCTGGGCCCCCTCGTGGCAATAAGGCCCTAGGAATGTGCCTAGAATGCCTAGATGCTGTCCACGCTGCAGCTCTGTTCTAATGTTAATTTTATTCTATCTTAATTGCAGGATAATATTCCCCTGCAAAAAGACTGTACTTTGCTGGTGGAGAGTAAAATTTGGATGGACTCTGTCTGCGGAGACCCTGAATTACTGCGACGGCGAGGGAAGAAAGCAAGCCCAAAAACAAACACAATCACATTGATTTATGGGAGAGACAGCACACAAAATATCCTTCTTTAATATTCACAGGCAGCTCATAAAATAGGCTGCATAATAATTTCACCATTTCATGGGATATTAGACCATAATGACCACAGTCCACCCCTCTACACCCCGCAGCCCTACAGGCTACACACACATACAGATATACACCTCAACCCCTGGGCAGACCAGTGTCGGGGCTAATTTATAGGTGAAAATGAAAGGCAAGCTTAATGTAATGGCTCCTTACAGCCAGGAGATATTATTCGCACCATCACTCCATGGGTTCAAGAAAGAGGAAGATTTGGAAACAAGAAAGAGCTGCGATTAAAGACGAGAGCAGGTCAAGTGAGAGAGAGAGAGAGAGAGAGAGAGAGAGAGAGAGAGAGAGAGAGAGAGACTAAACACATCAACACAGGGATTGGAGGGCTCAGAGCACACATTCTGTTTTTGTTTTTTTTTTCTTTTTATCCCCGGGAAAAAACAACAGCAGCCATGAATGTGTTCCCAATGAATCTACAACTACAAGCCTGAACAAATAGAATCACACACACACACAAACACAGCAGCAACAACAGCAGCAGCAGCTGAAACTGGCGTATTCTACTCTTTGAGTTAATGGGAATAAAATACCTCAGTGGATGAGTGCAGATGTGTTTGATACAAATAGTCATTTTCCTATTTGCTGCCTCATTGGGCATGATGAATGATGGAAGTCATGGAGGCGGTGTGATAAATGGCAGCACCTTGGCTCTACTGCATGGCCTATTGATTCTCCTTCTTTATTACCCCTCCAACCCAGCTGGCTGCTCTGCCCCCCCCCCCCCCCCCCCACTTCTCTGTCTCTCTCAACACACACACACACATTCACGAGCACGCACGCACACACATGCACGCATGCAGTGCTCGCAGACAAACAAATACACACGTGCATGCAGCCATGTGCTCAGTGAATACACACACACACAGAAAACATGCAACACATGCACATTTGGGGATGCACAGAGCGAGGGAAGGCGAGAAAAAGAGGCAAAGAAAAAGTGGAGGAAGGGTGAAGGGAGCATAGCAGAGCTGTGTTTTCATATTTATGGTTTAACAAAGCCATGAGACGGAAATCCACATCCAGAGGATGAGAGACAAACCCAAACGTCGAGGAAATCCAAACATACAGACGACTCAATTAAAGTGTTTTGTGAAGGTGATTCAATCTTCCTGAAATTGTTTGGTTCATTTATAAATTCCAAGCTGTCAAAGACTGAATAGTTTGATGAGCGATTGGCCTGTGTGTACAACGCCATCAGTCACACAGACAAAGCGGGCAGGATAAATCAGTGATATGACCATCTACTGAGCTCTTCATCACGAGGTAATGAGGGTAATATCCTCCTCTGAGCAGTAACATTGTAACACATTTAAGATAGACAAACAGACGGGCCCGACTACCTTTATTCACACACTGAAAATAGTGACAGACAGACACGAAGGTGAAGTCAACGAATAATGTCTGAGCAGCGGTGACAGGCGTTTTCTCTGCGACAACAAGAGGACGACTTCCTGTCGGACAGCAGGAAGTGACACAGGTCAGAGGGAATGAGGTTGGAGGCCTGTGAAAGACGGATCAAGGAAATGTCTCCATCATCACTGTCATACAAAAAAAAAAGAAAAACACCAGCAGTCTATTTATCTGAGTGTGAAGAAACAGAGTGATCAAACTGCGCTGACCTCTCAGAGTTCAATTTACCTGCTGCATCTCCTTGACCTTGAACCGCAGAGATAATAATTCAGGGTCCTGGGCAGGTGATAAATGGTTTGTGTGTGCGTGTGTGCACATGCATGCGTCTCTGTGTGTGTGTCCATATCTAATTCACCAAAACGAAAAACAAATGGAGAGGGAGTGAGCTAGACAAACAGAGGCAAAGCACACACACACACACACACGATCAAAAACACACCTGCTACCACTAATCTGTGTTGTGTAATGTAACAGAAATTGCTGTTTTTCAATTAAGATCAACTTTGTTCCACTAGGCTGCAGAATAATAGAATCTTTTTTGGTCTGTGGGCTCGTTCGATGTTTGCATTATTTTGTTTTTAAGTTTTCCATTATTTGGATCCAACTGTCGGTGCAGCTGTGGTTAAATATGGTGGTTTGCTATATTTAATGTGTTTTGGTACTATTGTCTTAAAAATCCACCTTTTATATAAGTTGTACAGCTTTACTGATGATTAAGTAAGATGTTACTAATGCTTTATATATCAGTCAGAAGACATGATTAAGAACAAGTTCTGGGTTGCCAGGTTGTGAAAAAACATATTTTATAACAATATAATAATATATAATAATTGAGTTACAAATGTTGGTAAAACATTAAAAAAACAAACTGATCTAATTTTCTAATGAGTCATGGAAATTTTTACTTATTTAAAATAAGGGTAGCACTTTTTTATAAATACCATTAATAAATGGTAAATAATGAAGTAAAAGTTATTTCACTGTTAACAAACAATGAAATGCATTATAAACCTTTCATTAAGTAATAGTAAAGGTTTATAAACATCAGCTGCAAATTTATGATCGCCATCCCAAATACTGTTTTCAGATTAACTCCACTGTATTTATTAACCATTTACATCATATCAACATCAGTTGCAGCTTCACAATAACCACTTTCTTAATTAATGGTTTATAAAGCATTTCATTGTTTGTTAACAGTGATATTACTATTTACTAATGTGTGAATAACTATAAATTTACCATTTATTAATGATGGTTATCAGTGAAAGTTATTCAAAGTATCATAATGTATAAAAACAGCTCCTATGACATATTGAATTATTATTACTGATGTATTAATGTGTGAACAGTATTATACTGTTGTCGCTGATGGAGGTGCTCTAATTTGAACTAACTTATATTCTGTCAGGAAGTTTAATCAATAACATTGCATCATATTTTATAAGTTCATCATGTTTAGTTAATCTGTACAATAACTTTAAAGCTGTGCAGTAACTGTAGTGGATTGAAAACTATACATTTCGCTCTGATGTATAGTTGACTAGAAGTATAAAGTAGCATGACATGGAAACAATGCCTGAAAATTGTACTTAAGTTCAGTTCATGCACTTATTCCACCACTAAAATTATAAAAAGGTATTTTACAAAAATCATTACTGATCAACCTGCTGGAGGAGGACGAACAGCAACAAAACGAACCATTAATGGCCTCTTACAAAAATCTACAATACATTAATAATTATTTATCATCCATTAATAAAACTGATATATATTACAGTAACATTAGAAACAGTAGTTATATAGTTAAAAACAGTCCAAATAATATGTAAAATAATATATAAATGTCTTTACAGGAGATATTATACATATTGACAAATACAGGTATATCAAACACTCAAAAATGTCCTTACATCTATATGCAGCTACATTGTTGTGTGTTGTAAACCATTTACTAAATGTTAAAAGTGTGATTTTAAACGCTCAATGCAAAGTATTTTTTTTTTATAACATAATTTCACAAATATTGTCATATTCATCTTTTTTGGATATACTTTAAATAGGACATGACAACAGGGGTCAACACAGCTTTGTGAGGTCACATTTTTTAAATGCTAAATGCATTTTTGCTTATGTGTGCACCTGTGTGTGTGTAGGTGTGTGTGTCTGCATGTGTGTGTGTGTGTGTGTGTGTAGGTTGCATGTGCATGTACATGTGCGGGCTTGATGGCTTCCACCTCACGCTCCCTGCTTTAAAAGTCCATTTGGACTCCTGCCTACAATCACCTTCTCGTCGTCGCTGTGGTAACGGAGCCAGGCCTAATTAGTATGCATTATCAATTAACAAACTTAATAGCCGGCAGATTGATTAGATCCTCAGTTATAGGGGCAGAACTCAGGCGAAACATGGAATGAAAAATAATCATACACTCAGGCCGGCATGCTCGCTCTCTCTCTCTCTCTCTCTTTCACTCTCCCTCTCTCTCTCACTCACACACAGCTACAAACACACACACACAGCTACAAACACAAACACACACACACACACACACACACACACACACACACACACACACACAGCAGCAGCAGCTCACTAACCTTCTCCTCCTCCTCACTTGTGTAATTACTGTATGCATATGGCGGTGAGTGGATTGGGAATGAGGCAGTGTGAGGTTTTAAATAAACCTTCAGCTTATAATGAGGCAGGCCGCCATGGCTAGTTTAGCTCTGATTGTGCTCCACTCTAATGAATGACAAACCTTCTCCACTGCACATGCATGCACACACACACACAAACACGGAAACAGTTTAGCTGTGTATCAATAGGATAAAGATGTGTGCAGCGTGTGGAGAAACGTATAGGGTGCATCTTTCACTCCCACATACATCCACAGTGTACATACAGTATTCACACACAGGGAGATGAACACACGAACTCAAAACCACACACATGCTGAGGATGTAATCAGGCGTTAGGTTTACCCTCCTATCAGTCTAATGGAGGTTAATGAATGATTAGGTCTAATAATTTTAGAGTGGAGCTCTAGCATAGCCACGCGATGCATCAAACGCTGAACAGAGTGAGAGCTTCAGCAGCAACAAGAAACAAACTCGCCATCAGTGTTGTGATGGTGGCACAAAAAGCAGGCAAGAAATGATCGCAACATTTTGACAAATGTCACTTTGTCCTGATCACTGCTTGTGTTGTTTGTAGTGCTGAAAGTGTAAATAATCTGCTGGTAAAATACAATTAGGTAATATTTTAAATATTCTGTTTTCTGCTCCGATAAACTAACATATCAGTTTGAACAGACACAAGCAGGGAATCAGACGCAAGAGGGAAGAAAGCCTGGAGCTTATCGAAAGAGTTACACTTTTTACTTTTGTTCATATTTCTTTCTTTGAGTAAAATAGTAGTGCTAATTTTTTAAGTTAAAAAAAATATAAATACATGTCTGATGAACTACCATAGAAGATACACAGAATTAAATCAAACTGTTCCTCCTGTTAATCCTAACCACAGGCTTCAAATGTCATGGTCAGTCGACAAAACAACTAAGGGAATCTCAAGAATACAACCCACAGTGTACCAGGGGTATTTTTTAAATGACCGATAACTCAGTGCGTTTTGGGATATTGGTGGTGAGGCAGCAGTGAACCACTCAGCCCTTGGATATGATATTTGTTTCCTTCCTGAGCCCTGGCTACTATATGCAGGACTATAGGCCCAGTATAGAACCAGTGACCTACCACATCAGTGAAAGGCCAATTCATGGGCATTAAAATGCAAACGCGCGCATATTTCAAAGTGTTAAATTTTATGAAGCATTTAAAGCACCATCCCTCCAGTAGTAAATCCTAATGGTCTTATTTCCTATTCATAATATTCATACTCGCCACCTCTAAGCAGTGACATTAAAAATGTTTGCATCTCCACCAACTTAGAGGTTGAAATTAAACTGAGTTTGGCAGTGAAGACACATACATATTTACACACAGACGCAGACACACACACACACACACATACACAGTGTGACTTTAGTGCAGATGTGCGCCTGGTCTCCTCTGCTGCATTGTGGCCCAGTTTGCAGCCATCTCCCTCTGATGTATAACTCGTTGTCCAAGCCTTAATGTTGATTTATTATCCATCCATAAATTAGAAAAATATGTTTGAGAATTCCGTGGCGCAGCCAGGCTCTGCGGACCGTCTGGGGATTGGCTGACGTGTCAGAGGCGCATATTGGCTCGCCAGGCAGCCTTTTGTTTCCCTGCACCAGCAGGCATTTAATGAGTGCTGATGGCTTAAGGTAAATGTGTTAGGACAGACAGCAACAACAGCCACAAAAACAGCCCGCTACATGGGAGAGATGTAGAGCCACTCAAAAGCAGAAACCAGCTCCTTTTCTTCACAGATGCATGTTAAACAACAACAACGTGATTTTCATTACAAATCATTTGGCCCTATTTTCAAATAAAGTTTCATAAGCAGCTGGTGACTATAAACTTCATGAACAGTGTCTTTACACTACCTTAAAGACTGCCTTACTAATTTTACAAAGCTTCAGACCTCCATTCAGCAGTTCAATAAAATGCCTCTCCAGAGCCAACTCATCATATTAGCTCCAGTTTCAGCGGTATGCAAGCCTATTTTTCTCTTATCCTGCTATTATCGAATAAGGTTGATTATTACTGGTGATGATTCTCCAGCCGCTCCTGGCTGACTTGTGTACCGACATACATACTAATTTCTAATAAAGCCTCAGACATCTCTGGGGGTAACATGTTGCAGCACAAGCCAGACTGTGCCACAGTCCTATCAGAAATGTTTTTGTGCAGTTCGCATTAATCACAGAAGTAATCACAGGTCAAGGTTTAATTTTGTGACATAAAAAGCTGCCATGATGTACGGCGGGAGCATCATTCCCCATTTATCCAGAACAGCCTCTAGCTCTATGAGACACACTGTACAGTGCATAATCAACACACTGAGACAGAAACATCATTGTCATCTTGTCTTGAGCTGACACTGTCACTTCATTGTCATGGCTGTTAGGTCTGCTGTGCTGATGTCCTGCTCTACTGTTTATGTTACAGATGTTGCAGTAATCAGAGCAGCAGCGTGTGAAGGACTCAGCCTGCAACCCTGACCAGCATCACGCCTGCAAAGGTCATTGTGGAAATGCTGGATGATGGTGATGGCTGGGATAGAATGAGACATGGTTCCACTGAGATAACCCATTTTTCTCACATTGATACCACCGACATCAGTGGCTCTTTAGCTCCTGTAGATGCTCATATTTCTCTGTGACACCCTTAAACACACAAAAATTAACAGCTTTACAATAACTAAATAAAATGACTTTTAACATTAACATTTTTAGAGCTTTACTAGCGACCTGAATGGTAAGTATGTTTTTGTTTCCACATGTGGAAATTCTAATCCACACGTGATGAAGAAAAAGAAAATGGCACATGAATGTATGAAGTTCACATGTGAAAATGTAAATTTCTTTCATATGTGAATGAGCCTATCACTTGCGAAAATGTGTTATAATTTAAGTTCCCATGTGAGCGTAGGAGCATCTGAAGTTCACGTGAGAAAGTGTAAATTTCTTATGTGGAAATGTTCATTCATATCACTTGTGAAAATGTCCAGTTCACATGTGACATTTTATTTTCACATGTTGAAATTGTAGTTCACGTGTGAAAAAAACTAATCATGTCAGGATGAAGCTAATGTGATTCCATGTGCCATGTTTGTTTCCACATGTGGAAACTCTAAATTTACATGTAAAAAACAAAAAGACAATAACATATAAACATGTAAACACATATAAAAATGTAAATTCATTCTGTGGTAATGTATATTTAAATCTGACAAAAGACAATCACAAGTGAAAATATTAAGTTCACATGTGACATTTTCGTAAGGAGAGGCTCTCGGTGCAATATCAGCAATTAAGCTAATTGTGCTGGACAATAATTTACAACAGTACGGCACTAATGTTTGCTCAATGTTTGTTCATAATTCATCACCATGTTTTAATCATCTTGTTAGAATTTTGAACCAATTACAGCACTTGTCACAACATTAGCTGGCCAGTTTACTCGCAAAATGGCTTCCCCCATTAGCTCGGATCTTGAGTGCCTTTCCTCATCGAGAAAACGATGAATCTTTCTCCTAGAAATCCATATCAGTCAGGACACAATTGCTGTTTTGATGCCAGCCTGGGTTGTGGAAACAACTGATGCACTTTTGAGGGGTGAGAAAATGATGCCTGCGAGGCACACTTATTGTCCGTCAGCAGGGTTAGCTATGTCTCAGTCTGAGCATTTATCCTGGGCCATAATGGGGTGCTGAGTTGCTGGTGGCGGCCATTGTTTAATGATCTCCTTGGGCTCTGGGAGTAAACTACTGCGGTAATCAGAAGGGTAAACTCAGCTATATTTCAATTTGGAGAGCCGCTCTTCCGTTCAGAGAGGCCGCTCTGAGACGATAAATAATAGGACTATTTAGCCTATCCCACAGGCTGCCTCTCTGACACCTACCCAAACACACACACACACACATATAAGTCAGCCTATAACAATTCACGTCCCTTCCATAAATCAGCCCCACTAAAAGCTGGTGATTAGCGACATCATTTAGCCCCTAAAACCCAAACAGCGACAACTGTTTCCTTCCCTGTTTTAGGGAGAAGATGGAGAGATGCACAGATGGTAAATTGGTTGGAGGGGGGGTGAACTGTAGCTGGATGACTGGACTTGGGGATGTAGAATAAATTCAATGCAGATTTTAGTTGTGGAGTTGAGATTATTTGGGCCATTTATTGTGGTCAGCGACGTTTTTGACCTTGTAGATTATGACATCATGTCACTGGGGAGGTAAATGTGTCCTTTTAATGAAGACTTTGAACAACTAGACCTAACAACAAAAATAATGCAAACATATCATTGTTAAAAAAACATCTTAAGTGAGTAAATTTCACTATGTTTAACTTTTCCACATATTTCATTATCTTTGTCCTCTGTACATTAATGCTCAAATTGAAATGAAATAACCAAACATTCAATTGAATATATTAGTTTGCTCATCCACGGGTGTCCAATAAGCAGTTGACGTAAATAATTTTTTTTGTTATGTACACCTGTGTTCCGTGCCGGTCCTCGCATTATTCCTGGTTCCATTTTTGTTCATTTAAATTCCTGTTTTCTCATGATATATGGACAACTGCATTGTAATATTCCTCTACTTATGTTCTTATCAGGAGCTCAGTGAGCTCATATGATGAATTTTTTATCATCTGCACATCAGCAGTGGAAGCAATTTTCAAATTATGGTCGGCCACTGCTGCAGCTTGAAACACTCGTCCTGTTTATTTGTGCTGGAGGATGTCGTGGTGAGAAGTGAAAGCACGTTGAAAACAAAATGAAAAACAGTTGATGGCGCCACGCTGTGCTTGATGAATGCTGTATATTATGTTTGGAATAAAGAAACAAAAGAATAAATAATAAAGGAGTTTTTATAGCTTTACTTTAAACTTCAACTGCAATTTCTCTTTCTTTTTGTTTCATGCAAGGTTTATAAAATATTTTGGAGCACCAAGACAAGACTTTTTGCTTTTTACTGTTTTTACTTTGGTTGAGAAAGAAGAAGAAGGGGAGAGTGATCACTAAAGCACAGAAAACGTTAGTTTTAAAAACTAAAACTAAAACTATAGTATAGTATCACTGAAAATCCTGAAAACAGGAATTACATTTTAATTGACCTATATTTAGAACAAAAAGTCATCAGTTATTAGGTTAAAGAGAAATAAAAACATTTTCCAGCCAATAATATCCTCATCCTTCAAACCAATGATTTACAAGCACCAATAAAATCAAACAGATTAAGCGACCTAACCCAACAATTTTCTCATCTAACATCCTGCAGCACTGTTCTGCTGGTCTCAGTGGAGAAGGATCAGACGTGTGTCTGATGATGGCTTCCTAAAGAGCTTCAATTAATGGCCTGTCACTTATCATTAGGACTGCTGAAAGGCGGGACGCCAGGGAGCACGATGCAAACAAAGGCACGTTTTAGAACGTCAATTCTAAAAGCACCCATCGACTCCTCTATTCTAGCCGGCCGGCCTCTGAGGCCCTCGTCCCTGCTGGCCCCGAGCCCGGCTGTCTCTCCTGGGGGATTAGAGGGATCTGGAGAAATTAGCCGTTTGGATGACAAGCGGAGGCCAAAGGACGAGCGGGTGTTAATGTCCCCTTTTACGGGAACAAAAGCAGTGGGGATTTTAAATAACACGTCTCCATCGCCGCCTGCGTCCACTCCAGTCACAGTGTGTGTGCGGTAGGTTACTCAGCGGTGTTAATTGATTGAAATCGTGTGCTAGCAGAAGGAATTGGTGTGCCTGATGGCCTACATCGGCCTGCATCTGTGGCTCAGAAATCCAGCTCATTTTAATTTTCATGACTGGTGCCAGGTTTTTAAAAGCAACGCTCACCAAAATCATTGTCATTTCCTCGACAATATCTCAAAAACTGAATTAGATTTAAAAGAAATGTTTCTATTAGGGGCTAAAGGTGCAATCTGTCAACATTCACTTGAAGCCCTACGATTCCTAATGCATCGTATGGCACAAGCAAGGTTGTTTACTCTTCATTACTGTTTCAGACAGAGGCAGGGAGATCCTCAAAGAGAACATCCACAACAACATCCTCTTGACTGGGGCTCTGCAGTGCTGCTTTTGTCCATTACGCTTGGCCTCCTCATTGACAGCCAATAAATCATTCATTTAGAGGCAAAGCAGGGAGAGAATCAAACAGCCATTTCAGAGCCTGAGGCCTTTCACTGTAGTGGCTGCTGCAGGCCACAGATATAATGTAGAGTGGCTAGGCTGCAGGCGGGTGGAAGGGCTCTTAAGAGACAGGAGCGCATTGTTTGGAGAGACGGGAAACGCCGCTCTCATTAGACCTGGAGCTGAAAACCAACCTGAAAGGCCTGCTTCAATTTACCTGCCCTGTGCTTGGAATAAATCACCCCAGTGTGTATGTGTGTGTGGCATGCACACTTACAAACACATGAACAACTGCTAACACACACACACACACACACACACACACACACACACACTTACAAAGAGCTTTATACATGCCTCTTCAGGTTCAGAGTTGTTTTAGCGCATCGCTTGTTAAAGGTAAAACCTTTTACCTCTCTGCCTGCGATGGCCCTTTTATTAAGGTGCTTTCTCATTCAAATCAGAATCACAATTAAGCCTGTCCTGACTAGTGCTTTTATTCCCCTTCTCTGTTCTGTATATTTGAGTACTTCTTTGCACAAAGTGACTCGAAGCTCATGCACCAGTGAGACCGGCTGCTGCACCCAGAGCGACTTTCGGGGCAGATAAATATATACAGAGATACTGTCATTTCCATGGAATATTTGCTAGAAAGGATCAGGATCATTTTGAGCACAGATTTAAGTCTTTGGCCTGTTGCCATGCTGAATTTCACTAGAGCCAAAAGCTCACTCAGCGCAGCCAAAGTAAAGAGAATCTAATACTTTACACCAGGTAGTCAGGCACAGCAGGTAACACTCTGTGACAAATTCCAACACACACTGAGACAAAAGAAAAAGAGAAAAAAAAAGGGAATAAATTACACAGTCACTGATGTAAAGACCAGAAAAAGTAATTGACACAGCGCGAGAGTGGATTGTTGGAAGAGAACACAGACAGGAGACAAGCTGGAAAAGTGAGAATGGAAAGCAGGAAGCAGCAGAAATGTAGTGTCCAAGAATACTTAAATACGGATGAGTCCCTCCTCGTCTCTGCTAATGACATGCTCGTCAAAGCCAGACAGAAGAACCTGCTCCACCATGCCTGTCACAACACACACACAGTCAACACATCTGTGTTTACGTGCGTGTGCCGGGGGGATTCTCACACTGCCGCTCTGTCAGGGCGCAAGGTCCCACTGAGAGGTGATAAATCTCCTCCTGCCTGTCAGAGAGTGCTGGCACTGCATCCTCACACACACAAAGCAACCAAATCTCTACTTGGGTCACTTTCGTATTTCTTTCTCTCCTCATTTCTCCTTTTTTCTTCTTCGCTCACTTTCTCATCCATTTGTCCTCTTAGCCTGCTGTGTCTCCGCCAGCATTCAAAATTAAGGTGTCACACTAGAGCCGATGGATTACACACAAACACACACACACACACACACACACATACACACACACAGCTCATAAATGAGGTGAAATGGAATCAGACTCTGATTGAATGGCTGCTTGAAAAACTGTGTTTTGTCCATAAGCACTACACTCTGTTTCAACCCGTATCGATCTCCTGCGTGTTATTTGTTTTGAAGTGAATAGTACATACATGTTTGGACTAAAGACAAAGTCTTTGTCTCTCCGACTGCTGACAGGAAACAGCAGGTGATAGAGCAACATCATGAAAGGAATGGCCTGCCATTAAACCGGCAATAAGCACCGCTGAAATGGGTGCCTCACAAAACACATAAGTCTGTTTGATACATGAACATCGAGTCGTGTCAGACAATAAAGTGTCCGTGCAGCAGACACTCAAACGGACAGGGGGAAATATATTTGTTTGGGTTTCACTGTGCGACTACATCTCCGATTGTTATTGCAGCTGGAAACAAAACTTTTGCTCTAAATTGGCTTTAAAAAGACATCATAAAACTGTCTCTCCATCTTTCATCGCCTCTCCTCGTCTTCTCCTTCCGTCTCCTCTTTGTGACTTTAGCTCTAAAGCAGAGGAGAGTGTCAGCGCGCGTTCTGTTTGATTCAGTGCTATCTAACCTTGCTTTATGAAAGCATTAAATTGATGGTTCCAGACCAGCCCAGAGAAAATGCACATAAAACTGAGACTAACTGAGAGATAATAGTCCTCGTAAACTGGCCTAAGAGCTCTATAACTCACAACGTCCTCAACTTGTTCCGTCTTACACAGCACGAGCTGTCGCATCCAAAATACTGATGGCCCGGAGGCACAAACTGCAATGCGAGTGCAAACAAAAGGGAACACACACTGAGAAAAACACAGAGACTGGAACCTGATAACACTCCTGAGTCTGTTGATTGGTATTTATAGATATTTATCGATGACTTGTGTACTTTAATCATGCCAAATATTTCTGACAATGGTCAAACAGAGAAATCCATGCGTTAACTCAGGCTAACAACCGTTTCTGTGGTCGCCTGTCGCTTAAACTTCCGGGAGAGTCAGAGAGAGAGGAAGGAAGTCGGCGAACTAAACATAATGTGAATAAAATTATAAAACATTACCGCCTCTGTTGACGTCTGAGTCACATTGGATAGATTTTCTTCTGCAACAACAACTCCCATGCACAGTTGTGATGCTGCTAATTGTAAGTTACGTCAGCAGATAAAAGGGAACATACTTTGCACGATTGTCAATTTTGCTTAACAAAAAAAATCTGTTTTATTTATAACTCAAATCTTCAAGGAATTAGTTTCACATCCTGGTATTTACTCTTTGCGGTGGAGAGCTGATGAAAGGATTGATACCTCTCTCATGTCTGTTTATTAAGTATGAAGCTAGTTAGCTCAGCACAAAGATTGGACCCAGTTAGTCTGGCTTCATCCAAGGGAGACAAAATACACCTACTAGTAACTCTGAGGAACAGTAATTGAAACATTGTTGTGTTCTTAAACAATAAGTGTAAAAATGTCAGTTTGGCATTTTATGTAGGGTAATATGCTGGACTTTTTCTTGGCTGGCTGCAGTAAGTCTCTCGAGTCTGCCTGACAACTACTCGCAGTCAACAAATAGATTTAATGTGTTTGATTATTGATCTTTAGAGGAGGTCGTAGTTGAACTTTGTAAAAAACTATCGGCTAACTGTTCCCCCCCCTTTAATTAGGTAGTTTCATTACAATAATTACAGTCAAAGACACACATTTAAGAAAACAAAGTGCCTCACATCAATAAAGAATATAACATAAAAATACATAAGCGACACACACCTCATATATCACAGTTTTTGCTTTACAGAGGTATACTGGAAGGTACAATTGATCTCTGGGCACAGGAAGTCTACAAAGGTGGTACCATGTTACCAATGGTGACAGCTCATATTCACTGAAGAGGGTGTGATACATCATTAGGGATTGCCCCTCCTCTTTCCTACCGCCCGGGTCTCACAAAGCAGTGACGTACTGTGGTTTTGTTGGCCTACGATCTTGCTGGAGATAATAACAATCTTACCGAGTTTGTCCTTGTTAACAACAGTTTTCAGCCATCGTGCCAAGCTAAGCTAACTGGCTGCTAGCCCCGGCTTCACATTGAACAGGCAGGTAACATTTCAGATTAGGGAACACATATTAACCAATAACTAGTTCCTTGCTAGAATATGCCTATTAGTGGCATTAAGGTCTGTCTCCTAGTTTCCAACCTCAGCCTGTCAGTGGCAAAAACAAGCACTTTTAGTGGACGTAACTTTGACAGTCAGCGTTAACCCAAAGATTACGTTGCAGCCATTGCAGCCATGTTGCGCTTGCCAGCTGACGTGATGTACTGGACCAATTCCAAAACTTTTGGTAAGTATGAATCATTTATACACCAGAACATGTAAATACTGTAATTCTCCTTCAATGGTTAATATGTGTTCCCAAATCTAGACAGGCAAACATGAGAGTGGTATCAATCTTCTCCTCTAACTCGCTGCTGGAAAGCGAAGAAGCTTATTTCTTAAAATGTTGAACTTTTTCCTCTAAATTGTGACCATTGTGTGAATGTACAACACATTTGCATGGCTCAAAAATGACAGAATGGGCCTTTAATGCAGCAGGTTTTTCTGTGATGTGTTTAAGTACCAGTTTGTCTCACATGTGGGCCTTTTCCTCCTCCTCTGTTGGATTACTGTATTTTATCAATACATAACATTTCACCATAATGTGGAAGCATGTTGTATCTCTGCGAACAGTACAATATGATTTTTCTACATCACTTATTGTTAATTAAAATGGCAACTTGAAAAATGTGTGTGAATGTGTGTGTATCAAGTAGAAGCAGCTGTTGTCAGCTAGAAGAGTGATGAGCCATGTACGGGCAGCCTTAACTGTGTGTGTAGTTAGAGAGAGATAAAGACATTTTCCCTCCAGCAATCAGCACTATGGAGGCCTGCTCGGCTCACAAAAGCCAAACTCTGGATCCCGGGCCTCCCGTGTTTTAAATCTACCCTCCGCCCTTGGCCTCATTTTACCTTCGTAGGATGACACAAATCGCACACAGCGTGAGAACAGGTAGAATATTAAAAGGTCAAATTTTCCTACTCGTAAAAAATGAGCAGAAGAATGACTGCTGTTGTTTATGCAGACGACAACTACGAGTGCATGAAATCTGTGAGTCTAGTGTACATCTTTGCAGGTTGCACAGGGTGGTAATGGATGGCCGGTGCGTGCCCGCTGACGTGTTATTCTTTTATAAAACATTGCCTCTGCGTACCGGAGCGCAGGGGAGAGCGTGTCACGCTTGTGATGAATGACCAGAGGGTAACATCTTCACTCCTGACCCCTAAACACAGGCGTGCATGCTCACACATAGACACAGACGTACACAAAATCAAGCATGCACATTCGAGTTAGTAAACAGATTTTTTTTTTTCTACCACGCCGCAAAAGAAAGCACACACAAACATCTGATGCAGTGAATCCACTAACAGATGGTGATCCAGATGCAGGTTGGTGACCTCTCTGTGTGTCTTCCCTTTGAGCGTGTGCTGAATACAGAGAGAGGCTCCATCTTTGTATTCTTTTCAAGGCTCTGGCTCGAATTGGTTTCATCGCTTTATTACTTTTTATTTGATCACAGATCTGTCATTAAAAAAAGACTCCGTCCTTACTTCCTCTCATTTATCACACAGCTCGACTAACAGGGCCTGCAGTCTTCAAAGGTATCTTCAGCTATGTCTCCACACAAAGCATGAAAGACCAACATGAAACATCAAAAGCAGCTCCTATTAACAGCGGCAGAGCAGGAGCTGCTGGACAATGCCGAGGACCTGGAGAGGTGAGTAATAAGCGGTGACCTTCTGCTTTTACATGCACACTTGAACGCAGCGCACAGACGTAAAGTAATCAGCGAAGAATGCTTATACAACAGGCCAACAGTGCTACACCTGAAGAAGTGCAGAAAGGAAAAAGAGAGACAGAGAAAGAGATAGGAAGAGAAGGAGACATGATAGGGAGGAAAGCGAGACAGAGGGGATGAGGGGGGAGACAATGAGACAAGGAGACAGAGACAGAGTGGGTGAAGGTGGCGGAGGAGGCAGCGGAGGTTTGGTGCGGGCGGGTGGGGAAGGGGAACAGGCAGCCAGTCTATTATCAGGGGTCTATAGAGAAGCATTTAGGGACAAATAGGACACCACCCCCCTGTCACCCCAAACCATTCAGCCCCTGTCAGCCCAGCCCATTCAGCCAAACCCCAGGGGGGGGGTGGGAGAGGGGAGGAGGCAGGATCGGGGTGGTGTGGGGGGCTTGAAGATGGAGCACCCCGGCACCACCCCTCCATGATGCCTCAGATGCTGTATCTTAGCAACGGCAGTCTGGGTGTGACCCGTAGTCATATGGCTCCATTCGGTTTCAACACGCACACACACACACACACGCACACGCGCACACACACACTCACACACAAACAGGGGCCCCGCAGTGCTTATCAGGAGCCAAAACAGGCTCTCATGTACGACAATTAGCACAGTTCATGCCCCCCCTACCCGCCCCCTCCAACCTGACCATACCAGCAACCCCACAGGGAGCAGACGTAATTACCATCAACAGACAGAGGGGAGTTTATCTTTACACACTTAAGATGATCCACTTTGCGCACACACACACACACAGGAGCCGCATCGTCCTATGACAAAAACTCTCTATTTCAGCTCGCTGTCAATCACATGCTAATTAAAGCAGCATATTGATGGCATTCTTCTCTCCCCGATTTTCATATGGAATTAGTATTTAATGACTTGTGTGCAGATTAATTACAAGATAATGATATTTAATTGTTACCATCTAATTGTTGTGGCACTCTTTGTTTTGCACTTGCTGGGAACTTTGTTTAGTTTGAGTTCAGAGAGGAACAGTTGGCTGGAAGACACTTCATTGAGCACGGCTTTAACTTGAAACGTTTCAGTAAAAAAGAAAAAATGAAAAAAAAGAGCCTTTTAATCACAATCACGTTCTTTTCTGTGAAAAATGAGCGCGTGACGTTTCGGTCGAGTTAAGTGATATTAAAGATGGAAGCTCGGAAGGCATGTTTTCAGTGAGGTTGCTAACATGCTTTGATTTCTCTGATTCAAAGTGTGTGTGGTTTATCTCTGCTGTCACCTTTATAGCAAAAGACAAACACACACACACACACACACACACACACACACACAGTCTTGGTTTGGTGATCCCCCTTTCAGAGGGATGGATGTCTCTATCAGGCTTGTTCAGGCTAATAGATTTATATACTCCATCTATTATTTATCCAAGGATTATCACTGTTGCCTCAGGGTAGTGATGTACAATGTTTATCATGACCTTGGGCCACGCACACACACACGTGCGCTCTCACACACACACTTCCAGCACAGTCAATTTGGCATGGAATTGGTGAGTGATAATAAACAGGCGTGCAATAATTGTCCCAAAGTCACTTTGCTCTTTTTCAACCCTGAGGACCCTTACAAGCCAATTCTGAGGCCTATTGAATAAGATTGTCTACTGAGTCTTTATGACTACTCATTAAAACACACTTTTATCATTTGTTATAATATAGCGCACTCCTCTCCAAATGACATCATTAAACATAATTCAATCTTTACCTCTTCTTCATGTGTGCTGGTTTTCCTGATTTATCCACACTTTTATTTCATTTTCTCTGCCAGTCCAAGGCAGCTGCAAACTGCTGCACTGCCCCTCTGTGGATGGTTACAGAGCTGCATGGTTGCCAACACAGATAACTGCAAAAAAAAAAGGGGAAAAAAAGAGAAAGGCAGAGACCACTGAGGAAAACCAAATAGTCCACTCAAACCAAATTGATCTGCAATATTACTGGAATACAAACAGACAGCGTCAAGTTTGCACAAATGCTGCCGAGCACAAACATTAGGGCTCATGCACGCTGAAACACACACTCACAAACACATAGCTCTCTCTTTGTGTATATATATATATACACACACGCATAGGGCAATTTAGTAAATGTCATCAGGTCTGCAGAAAGAGAGGGAAATAGGCCTGCCCCCCATCTTTGTATCGGGAACACAGGTGAGATTGATGAGCAGCGTCTGTTTATGATATCGGTTATTCAAGATGAAAGATGAGGGTTTGTAGAGGGGTTCCTCCCATTCACTGTCATTGATTTACACACACAAACACACACACACACACACACACACACACACACACACACACACACACACACACACACACACACACACACACACACTGGATAACATACCCACAGTGAGTGAGTGTCCTTCCTTTGTCAATAGTCAAGGTTATTTCATATGCACCAGAATATTTGACTAATATGGTGATATCAAACACTACAAAACAAAAAAAACAAAAAATACTTTGGGTGATGATGACAGAAAGAGACTGAGTTCTTAAGGGACGTAATCTCACAAGACAAGCCAGTAAGTACTGAGTGAACATCCATCAGGGAAGAAAGAACATAAAACTGTGGTTTAAAAGCAATAAAAGACGGCGGGGAAATTTGTGAAGAGCAGTCGGGGTAGAAAACGAAGCACTCAAGCCGGAGCCAATTCTGTTCTGGTGAATTAAAACCTAAACCTCTCTCGCATTAACATCCACAGAGAGACAAGTGCTGCGGTAAGTGAATGTGTTGCCTGTGTTTGTGTCAAAAGCCTGTTTTTCTTTCCCGGCCAATTAGAGTGACTAAGGCACAAAGGCAGCTAATTTTGTCAAGCTCCTGTAAATGGAGTGATGGATGCTGACGTTTGGTTGTGGTTGTGGTTGTTGTGGTGGTGGTGGTGGTGGTGGTGGTGCTGGTGGTGGGTGGGGGCACTGTGAGTGAATGTGCGCCTCGTGGTTACTCAGCAAGGCCTCCTTCATTAAAGCTTCTTCTAGAGAAACACATACAGACAGACACATAGAGAGAAAGAGAGAGATGCACAAACATTCCCTATTCAGGATGAATTAAAAACCTACAACACACTACTTTTCACAAGAGAGCATTCATTATGTAGCCCTAATGTAATGGCATAAAGCACGGGAGCAACAGCCTATCAAGTGCAGCAATTTGGCTTTTTTCACTTGTGCTGTTTCGTTGCTATAGGGTAATTTGTAGCACTCAGCAGGGCAGGGTAAAGTGAATCAAGATTAATTTACATGCAGGCGAACACTTAGGCAAGGCAGAGCGGTAAGCAAACGCACCGTCTCTGCGGCTGAACGGCAAGAAGAAGAAGAAGGCAGAAGGGGAGGAGAGCGTTGGATAATTAAGGAGCATCAAATGTGATTGCTGAAGGCGGAAAAAAAAGGCCACAACATGCCGACTGTGGTTGCTCTCAGAATGCAGCCTCGGCGTTTTAGTCAAGCTACACTGATGGACGCATGGGAACAACAGCCGCGCAGGCAACCAGCCACTCCAGATTCAGTCTTCATTAATTGTGTTTTAGCATCTCTCCTCTATAAGCACATTTTTCCGAAACATTAGTTTAGGGGAAAGGGTGCCACACTCACCACTACAAAATATAATCTACAGGGTAAGCATACATAAACACAAACTTTAAATTGTCTTCATGGGTCTAGCACAAATAGCTTGTTGCCTGAATAAAACGTTACATACAGGATTTTTGCTGGAGTTGCAGGGATGTGGTCATAGTTGATTGTGTGCGTACAAAGCCCAGGACTGTCACAGCACAATCCAGGGTTTGTAGCCAGTCTGTGGGTATGTTTAGGCAACAAAGGCACTTTTAGTTAAAGATGCACTATGTAGGAATTTTAGTTGAAAACAAAAAATTTACGGAAATGTTTAAAAGAATGTGAAAAAAATGCCAATTTGATGTTATGACGTCTATTTTTTTGTGTTGCAGAGATATCTACTGAAGTTAGCATGCTAATTAGCTAGCAACAGCCCGTCCCAGACCAACGTTCCCCGGGTGACCACTAGATGCACAGCTAACCGAGCTAACTCGCTAACTGCAGCTGTTGGCAGCTGTTCCTCTGATGATATAATGCCCCGTTCGTTTTGAGTAGGAATTCGACAGGCGGCCATTTCTTACATATTGCACCTTTAAGGTTAGAAAGAGATATTGTCATATTTTCAAGTTTGGGGACATGAGGGCTCAGATGACAAACGTGATTTTAGGCAATGTAACATGGAGATCTTTTGAGGTCGTAGTAGATAATGACTGTAGATCAAAATGCATAGCCTATGTTATCACAAAGTTGAATATCCAAAGAAATACTCAGCATAAGATGCACAACAACACTGACCACATAAGTAATATTCATGGATATGTGTCACATCCACAGCTGCAACATGTCAATGGAATAATCCCAATATCACATCCTCTGTTGAAGGCACCACAGAATCAGCAGCAGTTAACAGTTCTTGGTGCGAGCTATTTTTCGGAGCATGTTTAGAAAATTATGTTTTTAAAAAGTGATAGGGACAAAATCTGCCATTTCATAAAGTGCTGAGGACATGTCCCCAGTGTCTCCTGTGTAAATGACACCTATGAACGTGTCACAATTTCACCAACTTCCGTGATAAAGTGTCGGCATCAAACAAGGCAGTGAATTGCTATGAAGTCCGTGGAAGAGTCAAAGAAGCTCTCTGTGAACCAAAAAGCAGAGGTTATTCAATTGAAACGCTTGATTTAAATAACACATCGCCGCACATCACGGTGACACAAAGACAAAGCAAAGAGTCCCTGAAGATGCGAGGTTGAAGTGACAAGGCTAACTTGGACAAACCGCCGCAAACATTCAGACACAAATGCAACTACCAGTGCGCCAAGGAGAGGGGAATGAAAACGCTAAATGAGCTGTTTGAGCTGGACACACATCTCGGAGAAGCGATGGAAGCCGAATCCTTGCCCCACTGAACAGACTTAACATATCAGAGAAAGAGAAAGAGATCACTGGGATGGGATAAAAAGAGAAGAGCTGGTAGACTTTCTCCCCTCTATCGCTCAGTGGTAATGGACCCTGGGCCAAGCCTGTGGCAGGGGAATCTGATCAAGCATGCTATCTTGGAGACACGTGCACACCCTCCACATGCACGCACACACACACAGAATCGTTCTGTCAAATCTGAATAAACACAAACACACATCGGTTGGATTGTGGGGTGCAGCTTGGGGATTTGGGCCGAGCGTCTGGCATATTTGGCCATCTCAGATCTCCTGTCAGGGCCTGAATGCGGGATGACAGCGAGAGAGAGCCCGCAGCGTCTGGAGACCTGTCTCCATCTATGCATCTCTCACATAAACAAATTCTCCCATCGCTGTATTCAGACTAGCCTCTCTGCTCTATTACACACAACACACAGCTGCCACAAGCACTCAGACACCCAATCAACAACCACAGAGAGAGGGAAGGGGAAAAGGAAGAGAGAAGGGGAAGAAAGAGAAAAAAGCAAAAGGGGGGAGAAGAGGGCAGCGGAGGGAGATGGAGGAGAGGAGGAAGCGAGACGGGAGCAGCGTCGGGGGAGATGCTGCTGAGATGAGAATGTGGAGAGGTGGACCAGCGCACCGAAACTGTGCTCAGTGTTCTGTCTGGCCGAGCAGGAACCTCCTAAAAGCAGGACGACGACCAGCGTGGATGAAAGAGAAATGGGCTCTAGTGGGATGAGGGCAGGGGTGGGGGGCTAAGGGTTGCAAACACATTGAACGCATGAAATATTAGGACCACCTGCTCTTTCCATGAAATAGACTGAGCAGGAGGATGAGGCCAGACGTCAGGACAGTGATCGCTGTGTTTTGTGTAATCTGAGGGATCGGGCAGGGCGGTCAGCACTGTCACCTTAGCTTAGCTGTAGAGGAGTTTGATCACAGGTTTGGGTTTTATGAGTATGTTTACATGTTTCTTTGTTTTACTGTTCCCTCTTGGTGCTTTGGTTTCTTTTGACAATTCAGTTACAATCCAAATCAGGTAGAGTGAACAATCCTGGGTCACAATAGCTTTAATTCGTGAATTGGTAGCAAAGCATATAAACCATAATGATGACTCCACAAGACAGTGGAGCAGGTTTAGTTCTATGTCGTCCAGATTGTGAAGCACTCGGAGGAATATGTGCAACTCATAGTCAAAATTGTATTACCCACATGACTTTACTGGAATTGGGTGAAGCTGAAATGACCGATCAATTACTTGACTAGTTTTCAACAACTAAATGAATTGGCAATTATTTTGATGGTCTATAAATTGATTTAAGTGATCTTTCAAGAAAAAAAAGTCTAAATTCTCTGATTTAAACTTCTTAAATGTGAATATTTTCTGGTCTATTTGCTCTTCAATGACAGTAAACTAAATATCTTTGCGGTGGGTTAGACAAGACATTTGAGGATGTCATCTTGGGCATTTGCAAAAACTGACATTTTTCACAGTTTTCTCACATTTTATAGACTAAACAACTAAATCAATCAATCAAGAATAATAGGGTGAGGGTAAAATAAGGTTTTAATGATTATTATTATCTTTTTCTTGATTATTTTTTTTGTCTATAAAATGTCAAAACAGTGAAAACTACACACATCGCTATTTCTGATCACTATTACTGTATTATATGTGCTAATTTCACTTTGTCATAACACAGTTTCAGATAGCAGAAAATTCAAGTGGAGAAACAAGGGTAAGCCAATTTGATTTCCAACATTTTGACGCAGAATGGCAAAAATGGGCTCAAAGGCTGAGCAGCTTGTAGTGCGGTCGTGCCTTTTTTGGCTGGCAGATGTTCTCCAAATTTCAATCAAAATCAACAAAAAAATAAAAAACTACAAGCCAAAACAAACTTTTGCAAGAAATCTTGTGACATCGGTTCATTTTCAAATTCTTTAAAAATTTGTTTCACCCTCCCAAGTAAATTCATGTAAATAATGGCATTCTCTTAAAGTGCTGTAACCATGTTTCAGTATTTCAGCTGTATTTCACTGTTTCAATTTCACAGCAAAGTTACATCAGAGGTTTACGGTTTAGTGCCACCAACATTCCTGAATCACATTGATAGATTCTCATCAGCAGTGGTTGGTGGTTGTTTCACAATGAAGACAGCAACTCCCATGATCACACACTACTTACGTCTTTTGTTTCGTTTTGACTGACAGACCCCTTGCAGTAAAAATTACATACTGTGTGTTTAACTGTGCAAAATTCTGCGGCTTTCAATTGCCTGAAGCTGCGTTTGCATCAGTTTATCTGTTTATCTGATCCAGCCGTCGATCGATTGGGAAGGCGTCACCATGCCTTTTGGGCTAGGTCATTGACCCATGTGAAGTGTGTGAGAATTTGTAATGACCACGAGCCTCTCCTGAGTCCAAATATGTGTCGAGCAGAGGAGCACTGTACCTGAGAAAACAGCTCAGCAGCTGAGTTCAAGTGGGCAACACAGTGAGTGTGACAGGTGGACTAGAACACACCCAGAAACTGTTCTGTTCAGCCAGATTGATCTGCCACATTACAAAACATCCCTCCACCTTCCTCTGCATCCCTACTTTCTGCTCCCACATCTTCTGATCAGAGTATCGATCCCCGGACCAGTCGATCGGTTCCTACTCTGTGATCTGGGCCGGGCCAATTACTTCAGTGAGTAATAGTGATTAGTTTGTGTCTAGATCAATCGACAGTGATGCAGTCGTAGAGGCTGCGGATGGGGGCCAGGGGAACCACTGACTATTCACATCAACAGCACATTTGTGAAGCAACAACAGTGTTATGGCAGGATCCTGTGCTTAGCAACTTGAATTTAATTGTTTCATCTTGCCGTCAAACCTCCATTGAGTACATATCTGTGGGAAAGTCAAGGGCTATAGATGGTTCCTAGGTTTGTAAAAAGACACAGTGAAAGTGTACTACATCCATTGCTTATAGCCCACACCAAACACACACACATGCAAGTACACACACAAATCCATCACATACCGCTAGTGCTTATACCTCAGCCTGTGGCATTGGTGTGACATTGTACAGGTCATTAAAGGAAAACTAGTACTAATGTCGAAGGCAAATCTATTTATGTTGATAGTATTCATGGGCAATCTTTCCATAACATTGATCAACACAGTTTGTCTAATAGGAAAATAATAAACAATTACTCCTGCAGACGAGAAGGGTAATTGATTTTCTTCTGTAAATTACTACCACCATCAGGCCTGCGTACACAGAAAGGTGATCATCTGCATAAAATCAATGGGATATGATCCTATCTGTATGATAATCATGGACTGTAACCAAGGAGCCTTCATTAGCTCCGGAGAGAAAGAGGAGCGTGGAGGGTAAAACAAAGAGACAGACACAACGAGCTGGAAGGCTTCAAACAGCTGTTCTTTTACAATAAATCCAGACTATGTCTTCAATATTTCTGTAAATCAGAAGTTAGAGCACCATAATTCTCTTATTTGTTGACTTTCTCTCGAGTCAAACTCCAGCCAAACAGCATGATGCTGTGTGAATAATGTGAGAACCGAAGTAGTAGGGACGAAGGCTGTATTAAATCTCTCTGATTAATTTCTGATGGGTGCTCACACCACCCCTGGTGTTCCCGGCCAGACACTGACTTATGGTGATTGGTAAGCCCACCACCGGACAGCTGTATGTATGACTGTGTGCAGGCCTCCAAATCAATACTGCCACCAATATTAATATCGCCACATACGTCAACAGGCGAGTGCCTGCCTGCCTGCAACAAGGACAAAGAATGACTGGAATGGATATAACTTACTGACACTATCAGCTACTTAAGACCAAACAAAAATATTATTTGCTGTTTGCTGTTATCTCTCCGACAGCATCGCTCATTTGTTAAAACATTTACACCCATATGTTTGTTACAATCAACTCATATTGTGACAATCCTCTCTCAGAAGTAAGGTGAACATATTAAAAAACAGATATATTTAGATATATAACAGATTTCAAAATATTTAAACTCCATTTAAGGCAAACAAAATATTGTGTCAATAAAGGCCTCTTAATCCTAGCAGTGCAGTGAAGGCTGTGCATTTAGATCCTTATATCATACAACTGATTTACAGAAAGTATAACTTACCAATTAAAGAAAATAATAATTAGACCTTCTTTTTGATTTATGATCATGAAATTTGTGATTTTTGGTGCTTTTGGGCGACTCACGATAGTAGTATCCATATAATCTTGGCTACTTTGAGAGTATTTTGCTCAAAACAGAAGTATTTTTCTTTTAACCATTACCACAGTCTTTCCTTAACCTTAACCCAAGTAGATTTAGATATCTATATATTATATATAATATAATAATATATTATATATTATATTATCTATATGTATATTAATGGCAGATATAAACACACTCCTTGAATCAGTTAGAAAATTGCCTGAATCTTCAGGAGCTGGTCTCACTGGATGCATTTAAAGTGATTCTGAATGTCATAGAAGAAAGGTGCTCCGGCTATGGATGTGTTGATTGTTGTTATTTTCATGTTTGTTTTCAGTCTGCAACTGTGTAACTGTGCTGCTGCCTCTCTTGAAAAAGAGATTTTTAATCTCATTCTCAGTTAAATAAAGCTTAAATTTGTAGCAGTCATAAGAGCTGTTTTTGGACGGCAATAACAAACAACAACTTTGTCATTTTGGTACGAGGATGAAAGTGTTGGACAGTTACTGGGCCGTTTAAACCATTATGTGGTCCTCTGGAAAATTAAGTTTATGTCCGCTCTTGTGCTTTCTGTGTATTGGGTCAGTCAACTCTGAATAGCTGTTAGGTGCAATTTGCAGACTACACATTATAACATTATTTCGCCTAGAGATAAACAATGTTGTTAGAAGATTCATTAAAAGATATTAAAATATTGCTTTAATGAAAGTGAAAGTTGCCCATACGAAGGTATTTGAGTAAAAGTCTTTAAGTATCTGATAATAAAAGTACTTTACTGTAAGTGCCAAAAGTAATTCTCTGGCAACAAGGTAAGTATCAAAAGTACAAATAAAAGTATATTTTACTTTTTACATGGAGAGCTTTTTTTTTTTTTTTTTTTTTTAAATCTGATTGGCAATAAAACAAATGAATTTAAAAATGCACTGCTTTGGCTCTGATGCAGTATGCAGAGTAACTAGTAATTACAGTAAAATGAGTGTAGTAAAAATACAATATTTGCCTCCAAAATGTAGTGGAGTGGAAGTATAAAGTAGCAGAAAATGGAAATAACTCAAGTCCAAGTACCCCAAAATTGTACTTAAAAGCAATACTTGAGTAAATATGTACTTAGTTACAGTCCATCACTGCCAGTAAAGAACCATTACTACCTACCTGTATGTCCAACAATTACCCTTTTTAAATTTAAGTTTACGCTCCATGTAAAGACAATAATGGCTTGTTTACAACTTGATATTGACTCAGGGTGCTAATGACTCCCAGACTTCTTCATGACACAACCTACAACAAGACAGGGAGCTTTTAGTGCATTTTTTTTTTTTTACTGTACCGCCATATTTTTATGAATCACCTTCTATCCAAACAGACATTCTGTATAATGAACCTACTTTAGGCACCAACAGCACTCAAACCCTTTTCATTCTGTGATCACTGAGCAAAAGCTGGTACACAGTTTTGTTAGACCCTAAAAACCAAAGAGAGGCCTTTTCAATAATAAAGGCTTTGGGCTTTTAAAGCTGAAAGAACGGGTAGCTGGCGACAAACAGTAAGAAGAGGCTTTCAGTATATTAGCTTCTCAAATCAAATCAGTATGAAGGGAAGACAGAACCAGCATTTACCATAGTGAGGAGGCCTGGACACAGAAGAATAAAGTGTTTGTATCTGTCCCCTCTTCATAGATTTTAATGGCTTTTGGTAAGTGAAGTGCGTTTACATTGGATAACTACATTAGCTGGGACTGAACAGAGAGGGCTTAGCCTATTTACCATCTCCATTTACATTACTGCTGTAAATTGAACAGAATGAAATCAAAACCTCTGGTACACTCAGTCCACAGCCTGTTATCAAATCATATTGATTTATTAAAACTACTTAATGTAAAACACTTAGAGACTCATATGTTGTGGCCACCGACATGTCACAGGTTTCGCAGGTTTGAATACAGTAAAAACGTGCAGCTGAATTATAGTTGTTGAAGAAGTAGCTTTGTCCAGATTGATGTCCTGTTTCCGTCATGACCGGCTGGAAGGCTGGGATCACTCAATACTAATCAACAGGCTGGACACGAGCTGGTCTTTATCACTTTGTCCCCTTTATATGACTCCCAACCTTGGCTGCGCGACCAGTTGCCTGATTTCTCATTTTGTTGCACTGCGACTGACAGTGAGCGGCTCTGATTGAGGGGATCCATTAGGGATCAGCCCGAGGAAAGCCTGTTTGATGGATGAGACCAGCAGTCACCTTCAGAGCTTGCTAACAACACCTGTATCCTCTCCGTCTCTCTCTCTCTCACACACACACACACACACACACACACACACACACACACACACACACACACACACACACACACTTTTGCTGACATATAACAATTCACACACAGTACTGTGTAAAGAGTGAGAGACAGAGAGATTTAAACAGATGAAAATCTATATCGTCTTATCAGCAGACTGCTCAGTTCAACCTGTAGCCCAACTGCTGAAACAAGACTTGTACAATAAGGAGCTACTTTGCAGCAAAACATCTTTAGTCAAAGCCTGATTTTCATTTAGAGATAGGTGACAGAAGTTTTACAACACAGGTCAATCAAAAAAAAATATATATATATATATTTAAGTGTGATTCAATGAGGAATTAAAGGAAGTTCTCATAATTAATCAAGAAAAACACACTCAGATTGTCAAAATTTTGAGCATATTGTGTGTTCCTTCAAAAAATAGATACAGAAAAGATAATAGAGTCAGCTGTCTATATGACAACAAACTGAGAGCATTTTAAGCACAGTCAGATTAGTGCTAGTGTGCTCTCCATTCTCCATAGTTTCAACTAAATTATCTAACAAGCACAGGACAGCAAGTTTCACCTTTTAACCAATCAGAAGCCAGGGATGACTGCAGTCTTAATTGTTTCTAATTAAACTTTTTTTGCTTCAATATCTCATTATAAAGTTAATGTTGATGCACAATATAATTGGTATAGATTAATGAAACCATCTGCGTTGGTTTCCTATAAACCCCTCTATCACTATACGATTTTGTCTGCATCGGGCACACGGTCACCAGGGAAAAGGAAGGTTAACTGGCAATCCATTTCTATTGTAAATGATTGAATAAACTCACGTTTTGTCCTGTGTTGTTGTTATTTGTAACGATCCAGTTGCAACAGTGACACCAACAATAATACCACTTGGAAACACTAGAGGGGAAAAGACGTCTGTTGCCACTTTTAGCAAGCTGCAATGAAACTATGGACACTGTTTATTCCTAGCAAATCAAATACAGTGACATACATTTTCAACAATTTTGCTATTGTATAAATTGCTCTAGCACTACAAAAGCTGAATGTAAAAGTCTTAATCCACCCTAAAGATTTTTTTAAATCCACTAAGATTACAATTTCAAACAATGAGCAGCTATACGTTAGATTGTACCCGCTTAATTGGGTGTTCTTTAGGCAAAGGTGTCATTTACACTGGAGACCCTGGAGACCATTTGTCCCCACCACTTTTTGCTTGGACCAACATTATGCATTTTTTCTTTACCCATCGTTAATGTCTACGTTGATCTCATACCACATTACATTGCCTAAAATTGCATATGTTGAAGACTGAACTCTTTTTCATCTGAGCCCTTGTGTCCCCACCACTTTTCAACACAAAGTGACGGCCTTGAATTTGGGGCATTCCCTTCAGAGAAAGAGAGAAACAGGCCAATATGTTATATGTTATGTATAAGAGTATATAAAAGGGATATGTACAGGAAAAAGCGTCTATTTGCCATTTCAAAATGGATTTATTGCACCTGGGACAAAACGAGCACACAGTAAGGACAGACGCTAAGTGTGTTATGTATGTAGAAGTTTGATTAATAAGAAATTAGAACTGGTTCTAGTCCTGTTGTGGTGGACGAAGCAGCATGTAGCATTTAGAAAAGTGTGGTGTCGCCTGCTTAACATATTGTGTTTGAGTTGTTTAACACCACAAGAGCTGAAGCTCCGTGCAGGACTGAATACAATGTTGTTGCATTAGCAACATACTGTGAGAGGTTGGCTTTCTTTTCAAACCAGTCCTTGAATAAATCAAGTTATACATTTAAAACAATCTGTATATTCTATTTAAGTTTTGTCCTCCACTCGACGATATAAAGTGTACAATTGTACGTATGCACCTACTGTATGTGTGTGAGTCTGCTGGTGTTGATGTGAACAGTCTTCTCTGTGTGTAGCAGGCTAATTGCTCTCAGCAGTATTATCTCATTAGGGCCCATCAGCATTTGACATTTAAATACAGAGCTGCTAAAAGCCTCTCTGCTTATTTAATATTAACATTACCATCCATCACATTCTCCAGAGAGGCAGGCCAGGCACAGGGCCTTGGTCTTGTTAGCTCCTTTTCTCCCGACTCCCAGCTCTTGAAGCCTCTGGTAATTTTTTCCCTTAAATCACCAATTGATGCATTTAATAAGAATAATGTTGTTAATAACTGCAGTGCGAGTGCGGCTGAAGGGAGAGCACAATCATATCGCATGTACAGTGAGCGGAGTGGCGCTGCGATGAGTGAAGGTAAGCAGGAAGGTGAAATGGAGGGAGAGAGATGGAAGAGAGCGGAGGGTGAAAGAGAGGGAGGAAGGTCAGCAGAGCGATGTTAGAGAGGGAAGGTAGAGCCTGATGGGCACCAAATGAACAAATTATGACGGGCTCCATTTTGCAGGATGGGGTCACCCCCCCTCCACCCCACCCTCCTCTCCCTCTCCTCCGCTCCTCCTCTCTTCTCTTCTCTCTCTGACAGTTCAATTTCCCCCTCTCGCCTCCCTGCTCCTGCCTGCTAATTGTGAGTGAAGCCTTATCATTGGGCCCCCCATCCACCCTCGGTCCGAGGTATCGCAGTGTCTGAGAGAGGAGACTGGAATGTCAAAATGTTATCTGAGACAGCGAACAGCCAGAGAGACGGAGGTCACACACAATAAGACCGGACGTTCATCTGAATGCACCAGCACAAGGCGCGCCACCTCTCACAGGATGCACCGACCAAAAAGGACGAGGAAACAGTGCAGCACAGAGAAAATATGATTCATAAATTTAAGGATTAAATTCTGTTTTTTATCTCTTCTGTATGTGCGATATAAATGATCTCTTCATGCTTCTTGTCAGTGGTCTGAAACAATGGTTGCAGTGAAGGATAACTGAGTGCCAGCTGTCGATCAAATACAGTCATTAGAAAACACTGAGGGCAATAAAACTGTGATCCAATGGATTCTGATCCGAAACATATAAATCAAACATTCACAGCAGGAGCGAATTCTTCGAGCTGGATTGATTCATGTGCTTTATAAAAATGCCTGAATGGTGGATGTACTGGCGTCTCATTGGGTAAAACCGCACACAATCACACACACACACACACACACACACTCCTCTACTCCAATCTTGGCTGAGAGCACTTGACTCCTGTGTGCAAAGTGGAGCTAAGGCGTGTTATTTACAGACTGGAGGAGGCCAGGTTTAAATGACACCTGAGGATAAAGCTCATCTCACACCAGTGCTCAGCTCTCCGTCTCTACTTTGTCATTTGAAATTGAAGCATTGCTGAGGAGCATTTGCTCATGGCTTCCTTTTTAGTCGCACTGTTCCCTCTGTTCACACGAGACAGAGACAGATAGACAAACAAGCCCAGAGATATGAGGCAATCTTTGCCCTGCGGGGGAGCAGCTGGCTGTCGGATAGGTTGGGGTTTAAAGTGCTTTAGTGGTCAGCTGATAGGGCTGATCTAAGGTCAGAATAATCTGAATGCAGGAGGAACTATCAGGGCCGACACAGGACAGAATCGCTGACCCCAGACGTCCCCCATCACAGAGAGCTAGATGGAGGGTAAGGAACAGGACAGAGGGGAGAAAATTCAGAGCAAGAGCCGGAGAGAGAGCACTCATCTATATTCCAACACTGGTAATGAGGGTTAATTCATTGGTTAGGGATTAACAAGGTGCAAGAGTATGATAGGCAAGCAGTTGCCTTCTCGAATATAGGTTTAAATCAACCCCATTATGCGTGATGTAATTTCAGCTCCGGAGCCCCGCCTAGTGGGAAAGTAATTACGCTATGACTTCAGGGACTCTTCTTAAAGTAAAACTACGAGAGGTGGCTCATTCATAAGTCAGACCTGTTCTTTGTCTCCTTCCTTAACACTCCTCTGTACTTAGGACTCCTCTGCACATCGTGAAGTCAAGTCAGGATGACAGGTGTCTAAAGTCATCAAGTTTTTACAGTCAGACAGGAGATTGATCTTTACAAAATAAATACAAAAAGGTAAACATATTAGCAGCATAACCTTCATGATTTCATTGCATTACAGTGTCCGAATCCCTATATGCATTTCAGATTGTACAACTGAGATGCAATTATCCCCTGATTAATCAATTAGTTGATCAAAGGAAAATTAGTTGCCCACTACTGCCCACTGATGATCAATGAAAGGTTTCAGTCATTTTTCAAGCAAAAATGTCAAATATTTGCTGGTTTCAGCTTCTTAACTGTAAGGATTTGCTGCTTTTGTTGTCATTTATGGTAGTACAGTAAATTAAAAGACTTTTTTTTACATTTTATGGACTAAACATGAGTGAAAATAATCAGCAGATTGATTGATAATGAAAATAATTATTAGTTACAGCCCTAGTGCAGAAGATCCTGGATATGATATGTGATTTAGTATAAGTACAGTGTGTTATAAACTGCAGCAACATGTTTTTTCAGCTCTTGTGTTTTTTTATGTTAAGAGAATTAAATATTGAGTTTCTTAAATGTTCAGGTTTAGGTTGTTCGTTGTTAATTAATGCAATGTATGTGCAATGTAATTGATCATTAGTATTATATTAGTTTTGTGTGTGATTTTATGATGTTTGGATCTGAATCTGTATCCAACACTTGTCAGTGTGACTGACAGTTTAAATGAGGTGTTTTGCAGGTGAAAGCAAAAGTTCAGACAAATCTTCAGATCAAGACATAATTTACAAGCCATCCATACTAGAGTACAGTGTAAAAAAATATAAAAATATTCTCCATTTAAATTTGTTTGGTTGGAGATATATATATTTATTAGGGGTGTCGCAATATACAGATATTACATAATTGTGATATTTAAAATTAGTCTTTATTGGCGATACCGATATTATTGTGCATCCCTAACATGTTACAGTTTCCATGTTTGTTTCCCAACAATCCAGTAGAGATACACACAACTACACAGAATAAGCTGTAAAAAAAAAAAAACATCCGAGCAGATAGATAATGAAGAGAAAATTAAATTAAATTCAGCTGATTTAGGCTGCAGAAGTCTTTGTCAGGTCTAAAAATTAGATTTTCTGACACTCTGATAAAATTAAGAAACTAATCTGCACATTCAGTTAATAACTGGGTTTGATCTCTGTGTGTGAGAAATAAGATGGACCTGACCTCCAAGGCAAGCCCAGACTAACTAATGACGGCCTGAGCTAAGCTAATATTTCATCATCAGCTAGCCGGTGTTGGAATGATCTTGATGCTATTAGCGGACTAATGGCTAAATACTCCGGCGCTGCTAAAGAGGAGCTGGCCACTGACACACTTAGCATCCGTTGGCTCGTTTAGCATCGACATAAATGAACATGTGAAATGGAGACATGAGAGGGATGGGCACACCAGTGACCCCTACATATATACATGCACATATACAGACACATACACCTCCACACACACACACACACACACACACACACACTCACTCACAAGCACGGGCATGGTGACCCCTACACAGTTGATGAGACGGGAGCTGATATGCGAGTCAGACGGAGCCACATTTGTAAAAAGCGATAGCCAATTACGGCAGCCCGGGCTGGGGGATAATAGCCTGCCTGTCAGGCTCTGTGTGCAGTATGCGAGTGCATGTATGTGTGTGTGTCTGTGCCTGAGCACGTAGTACCCAAGAGTGAATATCGGGTTCCTATTCTCATCTATTTGCCCTATATCTCCATTCCTTAGATATTAATTCCAGAGCAGTGCTGCAGCACAGGGCCCAGGTCGTTAGTGTGATTCATCTGGGCGTCATCCAAAATGGGCATGAAAAAGACAAAAAGAGGAAGCCATGTCTACCAGAATGGGAGGCATATTTCTGTAAGATTTCAGCACCATGGAATAATGGGGAGGTTTTTATCTATAATATTCTCTCTGCCTGCTTTATGTTACAAATGATGTGCGATACGAGGTAGAGCAGAACATAAAGATGGAAAATATAAAGATTGGTAAAAACATGAGGAACATGTTTTCAGAGTATCAGAAAAAGGAGAAAAAAAATCTACACTAATAACATGTATTCATGATGGCATATGTTCCATTACATCGTACCACTGTATGTGCCAAGCCATGGACCTCATATCATAAAGACATTGGCAATGAAACACAGCAGAGACAAGAGGGAAAAGGAGGCAACATCTGGGACATCGGTTTGAAAGCTCAAACATCAGCGCTTGTCCTGTACTTTCCACAGACACATGATCTCCTCAAGGACTCGGCCCCGTCAGCCACAGTGGCCAGCCACCTGAAACCGAGGCATGATAGACTATCAGAGGAAGGGAAACTGTTCAAGGGAATTGTGTGGATTTAGTGGTCTAGTGCTGACACATGGCTTTGAGCATGGTAGAAAAGCACTTTAACTCTTCAGTGCTTTTATCGAATGTACACACCCCATAAAACATGGCTCTGTGTCGTAGCACGGCTCACATGTACAGTATAGTAAAACACACACACACACACACACACGCACACACACGTAATGCATACATAACGCTCGCTCAGTAGAAAGCAAAATCTTTGTGTTCTTGTCAGTGTCCCCTGCTGTGGCCTCATCTAAAATCAAAGAAGAGATCGAGGAAAGATTTTCAAAACGGTTTGAAAACTGTTGGAACTCAAGAAGAAATGATCCGCCAGTGCATACAATGGTATTTTTGCTTATCGTGAAAAAGAACCCATAATCTGACGTTAAATTTTACTAAATAAAAACACAAACATAGCGATCCAAAAGATTTGTAAATGTAGAAACATGGACAAAATATTCCTTAACAGTCCTTCACTCTTTTGAACTATGTACATGTTTTAGGTTTGAGATATGCTCATTTTTATACCGAGGCATTTTGATAGTTTCATCTGCAATAGAACTATACACCTAGAGCTTCCCTTGGTATTGTTGCTTATTATGATATTAGTTCTTGGAGTATCTTCCTATGTTGAATAAGCTCACAACTACAAAATGCACTATAATCAAAAACCATAAATACACTATGCTCAAAACTACTGACTCAACGTCTGACCTCTATCAACCTGCTTCTTTGCTCCCTTTCCTGGCACTCCGCACGTTCTCACGACGTTTTGCAATAAATGTAACATAAAGGCGTCATCGCAAGTGTACAGTGTGATGAGGCAGATGACAGAAGCCTTAGCTTTTAACAGTAACATTTAACAGTAACATCTAAACAACAATCTCCTGTGGCCATTTCAGGGTAATCCACCTCTCGTTTGGACCACGTTTTGCACTGCACGTCATGTAATGTAATGACGTCACCACGCACAAACAACGTGATGAGGTGGAAGACTTTTCAGTGACAAAAAGAATGGATGCTCTGGCTGTTATGGTTTTTATTAATGTAAACAACAATCTCCTGCGACCAGATGTAGGCCACCCACAGGAGGTCCGTTTTCATTTGGTTAAAGGTTAAACATCATGTGTGAAGTAATTCTGTCAGGACACCGTTACTCCATCTATCTCCATATAGCTTAACATAGCAAAGAACTGTTTGCTGCTATATTAAATTTCACATATTTAATGCTACAAGGGCGCATTATGTATTTTCTGCTATTGGGGTTATCAATGCAAACAATAGACATAGTTGCTGTAGTTGTGTTTTAAAATCGTATTCCTTCCTTCCTCAGTCAGAAGTTAAAGCGATGGGCTACCTTGAGCAAAATGACATGGGTTTGAACATTTTTTGAAACATTTTGGGAAAGCCTGATGTAAGTGCACAAGACAACAAAATATATATTACATTGGTCTAGTTGCTGTCAGACAATGCAGAAATGTTTCATATTACATCTTTACAGTTCTCACCTTAAGCTCAGCCGCTTCATTAAGTTTACATTCTCCACAGTGTCTACAGTAACGTTCGCGCAGTCATTTGTTCCAAGTGTGATGAGACTGTGGCTCGAAAACATAATGAAGTTTTACCTGACCTTTTCTCAGAGCGTTTCACAGGGAGCAGCAGCCTGATTCTGCTTTGTTATCTGTTGTGTTCCAGCTGTGAACAAATTTCCAAACGGTGGGACTCACTTGGAAAGAAGATTCATGTACACTCGCACTCCTGTATTTGTAAATGAATTGTCCCTGCAGTTGCCATCTTATCATTTCCATAAAATCAAATCACAGCGAGGGTAAGAATGAAAAACCCTACAGAATTGAAACACACCAAAATGTTATGGAGGTGCTTTTTATAGCATTATTTGATTGAATTTAAAGTAGTTCTCTATAAAAATTGATTAACTGAAAATAAATTATTTTTCAAGGGCTGGCAGCATACGAGCGCATGAATTTTAAAATCTATTCTCATGCTGTAAATAGTTTGCTCTTGTTGTTCATATTTATTTGTATTGTGACACTGGAGAAAAATGGAGCTCTGGTGGCGATATTGCAGATTACAAAAGTTTTGACGATATTATTTTTCATCAGCAAGCGTCTCCTTGTATATTTATATACATAATTCATATGTACTTAAAGAAATCCCAGATTGGGGCTTTAATGCTGAAAACAAAGAATGAAGTTAGAGCGTATCCTATGCGATATTCCCCTCTCTCCTATTCATCTCCGTAATAGAGATGCAAGCTCCGTAATGCTCGCTGGGAGCCAAGCATGAGATTGAGGATTTCTCACACACCATGCATTATTCATAGTCCAGAGCAACAGAGTGTGTAAGATGAGAATTACACAGCATGAAGAGAACAGGGGAGAGGGGACTGAGGGGAGAAGCGGGGAGGAGAGGGGAGGAAGGAGAGGGGAGCAAAGGTGAGAGACCGTGTGGAAGAGAAAGAGATAAAGGAGAAGAAAAGAGAGCGAGACAGTGGACACTGTCAGACCTCCATTTCCTCTCCCTTTCAGGTTAACCCCTGGATTGTTTTTGGAGTTTGTGAACAGTGGGGTGGAGGAAATGAATATGGAACCGGCAGCCCAGATAGCTCCACCAGATTGGCTCACAATTTGCATTTGTTAAATGTGCGTCTTGTGAGTTGGTTTGTATTCCGAGCACAAACTGAGTAGTGAGCAGGAAATTTCAGGGTTCTGTTATGATTCGTGTCCGGCCTTCGTTCTTCATAATGAAAAACAATGGGAAGCGAGTCAGGGTTGGAATTGATTTGTTTAACAATGGAAATGAAACAAAGTAGGAGGCATGGACCAAAATAGGAGGCATGCTATCTTAAATGAAAGCTCGGGACCAAGAAATTGCAAGATTGTGGCTGATACAATTTGACAAATGACTTGTACAGAAGGATATAGAGCATTTTTCATCAGAATAATTGGTAGATGGGTAAAAAAAAAAAAAATGATTTCACGTCCATTACGGCGCAAAAATATTTCTTTGCTGACACACGTGAGGCTGGCCAATAAACTCTCAGTGCGCTTAATTTACAGCTCAAAAAAGTTCTTGATGCTATTACACAATGTGAAAGTAATTTATCAGCACCCGTTCTGTGGTTGTAATTATTAAATTGTAGCAGGATATGGAATATGAAATAGTAGCAATAAAATTTTACTTATTCGTCTGATGACCCCATTTGATGGTCTGAAAGCCTTTCTCAGCAGAAGACTAATGTTATTAGTTTGCCAAGTTAATGGAATATCACATTATATATTTCTTCCTTCCAACTTAAACACACATATGAGCGAGTGTGTGTGCCTGTGTGTGTTTGCGCACGTCCGTGTCTCCTCAGACGCAGCCTTAATGACAAGAATGTGATGGTTACTGGCTTTTTAACTTCCCAGTGATGAAAAGCCAGTATTAATTTGGGCTACAGATTTCATTTGTTCCGAACAGGAAAAACAATATAAATCACTTTTAGAGTGATTAGAGAGAGGGTTAGATTAATCCAGGCCTGATTAGGGCATTATGCTGGCTTGTTATGGACACACAGGGTGACTGACGGTAATTACTGTCTGTAATAGGAGAGCACACACTCAGTCAAGGCACGAGCCATGGCACAGTGTGAGTGAATTTATGTGTGTGTGTGTGGTTATGTACTGTATGTGTGCGCGTAGTTTGACTGAAACCAGGCTTGATAATGTTTGCTTTTCACCAATTACACACTGAAATACTGTGTGCAATCAGAGAGCGAGCTGAGAGCAGTGTTGTGTGAGAGACAGCGAGAGGGGTGTGCAGAGGGAGAGGTGAAAGAGTCATGGCTTTGTTTATGATTATTGATATCCTTAGACAAACATATTCACCCGGGTAATAAAAACAGATGGCCGGTAGGTAAGGCAAATATTACCCTGTGGAAAATTAGAGAGGTGCTAAATCAGCAAATCGAACCTCGATGTACACACACACCTGAGTCTAATCCACACACACAGTATAGACAACATCTGAGTGGAGTCTCTGCCGCTACAAAGCACTTACAGTAAAGGATATCCTGATTAGTCTCATTCTCTCGTCACTTCCATGCAGAAATAAAAGTCAAATAAAACCTCTAAAGTCATCAGTGTAATTCTTTTCAAGCTGCATTACTACTATAGGTGTCTTGCCAGCACTAGAAAGCATAGAGCGGATTCTGCAAAGTCTCCATATGCCAATATTGTCTTTATTATGGGGAATTTCTCTGCAGGTGTAAAGCTAAATATCTTTTATAGTTTGGAAGCAGTCATAAGGCGCCCAATGAGATGTGTCCCATTAAAGGCATGGAAAATAAGTATGCATATTTAGCCGAGCGCTGCACATCTCTCCTCCAACTGCACTCTGTCTCCCTCCTCCATGCTCCTCTTCCTTTCCCTTTCTTTCTTTATGGCGGCAATTGTTCCTTTTCATCACATCATTGGTTGAAAGAGAACTTTAACACGCCGTTGGCTCAGCAAGAGCTCCACATGATTTGATAGGCTGAGAGGCCCCCCCCCACATCGGTCCCTTTGGGCTGTAAAACAACAGTCTAGAAGCTTATTTTATGAGTGCACGCCTCTGCTCTTTGCATGTTTATGTCAAACATTTGGAACAAATGGCATCCATTGGCTGGAACAACACAGATAAATCTAGTCAATTCACAGGCAGGCTGAGCAGCACAGGCCACTGAGAAAGTGGCCCACTTGATGGCTGACAAGGGGAGTGCTTGCATTATTCAATTAATACCTGAAAGGGCTACATTTTATGCAGCATTTGCTAAAGCATCCACTCGTCAATGTACGCATGCCGCGCACAAACACACACATACTCCCACACAAACGCAGGGACTTGTGTTTGCATCCTGGGAAAAGACTGGACTCCCCTTCCATTTTGCCAAATCAAATATACAGTGAGAGCAAGCTAAAAGGCACTTTCAATCAGCTGCTCTGGGTCTGTCTGTCAATCTGGGAACAACAACAATCTAGCCTACTTGGAGTGGTCTAGTCAACATCCATTCCCCAATAAATTCAATCAGTGATGCTTTGTGTGTGCACGTGTGTGCGCGAGTCGTGTGTGTCTGAGTGCAAGTGTTCAGAGCTGGAGACAGAGACTCTTTCTGACAGGGTTTGTTTTAGAACAACAAAGGATCATTTTAAAGTGACAAGAGGATGTTGAATATTTAAGGGGAAAGATAGAGATGCATCCACGTTGGGAAATATAGAAGTAAATATATTTTACTTTGAGAGTAACCCTATACCTCATTCAAAGTGACAATAAGAATCTCTAGTTCGCCGAATAATCTTAGAAAGCCAAGTAGCGAGGTTAACAGGCCTGAGCTAATGACAATGATGTGGAGGGCTGCACGCTGGAGTGATTGTCTGACTGTTTGAGACCCAAAAGCAGCACTAGCGGGCTCATCATGGACTCGCACTCTCATTATTTGGCCACAAATGGAAATGCAAATCGCTCGCTTTGCAGCGGACGCCTCAAATTTATTAAACTAAAAGGTTTAATTTCCATTTTTCTCTGCATCAGCTTTATTTATAAATGTCGTGCCCTATGAAGACCCTGTTATTTTCTCCCTCTCCTGCAGGCTCTTAACAAATCTGCTCATTAATATGGAAATGGAGAATCAATCGCTTTTTTCCGGCGACAGAGGGGCTGTTTCCCTCCGCGGTGTGTAATGTGCTCTGACTGGTCAAGAGCACAAACAGGTTCACATGCATAGACACACACCACATATATATAAGCTTTACATTCCCACATATCTATCTATTTATCTCCACCCATACATCTATACAAAAATAGCACACTGTATTTACTATATGGCCGTAACGTTAGTTCAACATTGAGTTTTCATTCAGAGGACTACCAGACTATTGCCAGAATGGCACCAGATGTTGCAGCATTAATAACCCATAATATCACGTCCTGCTTATCCAACCTTTTCAGAGCCCTAAAATAACACTCATAGACCTTAATGAGATCTAATTATGCACAAGGTTCTTATTCAGGGCAATATGATGATAATTGCATCTGCGGCTTTTAACACTCGGTCATCATGTTGCCCAGTAAATTGCCTCTCTCTCCCTCTCCATCTGTCTGTCTGTCTGTCTGTCTGCCTCACGCTCTCCTCTCTCCGTCTCTTTTCCCGTCTTTCTACAGTCAACAGCGGGGAGTGAACTATCACACCTACCCACTCTGGTCCGCGACCTAATGAACATTTCTAAATGGCCATGACCAGCTGGTTAAGAGACTAATGTAGCAGCTATTAGCCAAAGAGGTTGTTTCCTCACAGAGTCATCTGTGGAAAAGCCGCATGAGAGAGGCAGGAGAGAGTGGACAAGGACAGACAGCTCTCCATACACACACATATACAGTACATAGATACACACACACACACACACACACACTGCACAGCCCTGGCACGGCGTGTTTATCTTTCACATTCTGCAGCAAACAAACCATGTGACGTATTCTCAACCCACAGTGCATTAGTGCTTATTAGGGCCTCAAGGTGTGTGAGTGTATGTGTGTGTGTGTCTTATTAGGAAAATTCAGTTTCACTCAAGGTCTCAGCACTGTGGTTGCAGACCACTGGCCATTGATTATTCATAGAGTCTGTGATTGGGTCCATTAATACAAGATTAGGGAAGGAACCGATGCTCATTTTGTGTGTGTGTGTGAGTGTGTGTGTGTGTGTGTTTGTGGGCCTGCGTGCATGTGTTTGCGGACAGGGGCTGAATCGTAATAAATCCACAGTTTGTGTTTATCCAGATTCTATCAAAGCAAAATGTTATATAGGTACAGTATACTGGAAGGCAGAGGTATGAGGTGTTTATTTACTTATTAACAGAAGCACGTTAGTACAAGTTAAATGTATTAGGTGTGAGGCTACTATAAAGCAAAGGAACACAGTGCCTTTTGTTCAAAAATGAGCAATTGGTTTCGACAATAAAAAGGAATATTTTAACCTCCATCATTCACCACATACTGTAAGATTTCCTCCTAATAGCATTTGTTCTTCAATTGAAACTTAATCTGGGTAAATGGTGCTTAAATGTTTAAATCACATTTACAGGCTGTCAACTGATGTGATGTTCTTCACATGGTCACCCTTTGTTTGAATGAAAATAAATTGATGGCAAATGAGAAAGGATTCTGCAAAACGAGTTTGAGGAGACCTATTGGATCGTAGCGCCCCCAAGTGGCCATTTTGGGGCAACTAAAAGAGTCTCGAAGCCAATGTGGAAAAGCACACACCGCAGGAGCTCTCAGGGGGTCTGATACTTCTTATAGGGACGAGTGAAATAAAATGATTTCTGGTAAATTGTCTGGGATTGCCACTGAGAAAGAGGTCACTGTTACACATCACGAAGGAGGCAGTCTGGGTTCGCCTCTCCAGCTCTTTCGCACAGGCACCGACTCAGCCGGCAGACACTTCCATACATCATACTCCTCATCATCATTATCATCATTAACATAATCATCATAATCATCAAGTGGAGGAGATTGCTGTGGTATTTGACCTACAGGAGATCAAACACTGTGTTGTGTGCATACAGGAATGAATGCGGGGATGGCGTAAAAATCAAATCTGGGGAAAATAATTTGAGATCTTTGTTTTATTTTAGTCAACAACATAGCCCAGGTGGGCGGGGCCTGCCTTTAGCTACAATTGTGTTTAAAATTTAAAGTTTTAATGTTTGTAGAAATATTCCCTTTAGGGGAACATTAAATAAAATTTTAATTCTGGATTTTTTTGCAGTGTGCCTGAGAAACAAAGATGGAGATGACAGTAAAAGTAAACAGCTATAAATTTGGACTGACATCTTGACATCAGTCACAGCCCTACAGTGTATGGACTACAGGCACACAATAGTGGAAAGTATTTGCTGCGAGCTTAACTGCAAATAACTCAATTTAATAATAGTCCATGAAAAGTCCTAAAAGTCCTGCATTCAAAATCGTACTTAAATAGAAGCAGACGTATAATGATAAAAAGAAAATTAACTTAAAATATGAAAAGCAAAAGTACTCAGGTGTATTCTTATTAATGATCGATCCATGTGTGTGCATAAATGTTGGTAAAGTTGGGATACTTTTAAATAATTGCTGACATTTTTATCAAAAGCTACACATCATATTTTATAAGTTCATCATATATATTTACATTTAAACTCTCAATCTTTAAGGGAACTGCAGTTGTAAGTAGATCAGTGTGATGTTATAAAAATGTATAATATTCCCTCTGAAATTTAGGGGAGGAAAGGTATAAAGACCGATTATCGGCCCTGGCCGATTATCTGGGCTGATATTCAGTATTTTTCTGATTGTCAGTGTCTGTGAATTTTCTGTCAGACTGCGGGGGAAAAAAACTAATTCAAAAATGTGCTACTTTGGCTCTGATTCAGCAATCACACAATGTTCCGCCCACTACAATATCTGATGGGTAACACATCACAAATAACAGCCTATAAACACTGAATAATCAGAGTCTGCAAAAAGCAAAAAACTAAAATGTATCAAATAAATGTAGTGGAGAGGAAGTATAAAGACGCAGAAAATGGAAATACTCAAGTAAAGTACCTGAAAATTGACTTATGAACAGTACTTGAGTAAATTGTACTTTATTTCATCACTGGTTGTTCTAAATTTTGAGTAACTAATTTTTTTTGAGTATCCGCCCCAAATAATGGTTTCCAGTGACCTTAACATACAGGTATAATAACCGGTATCTGTATCGGCCCTGAAACAAACACACTGGCCGACCTCTATACTTAAGTAAAGTACAGTGTAGTGTTCCAGCATCTTGTGGGAAACTTGGGAACAAGGTGGGTACATACCTTATGCACATAAGGTGGGAGATGTGGTGCTGGAGGTGAACGGGGAGCCCTGGTGTGTGAGCCTGGCCCTGTCTCAAAAGGAAAATGAGTAATAATCTCTGTGATTTAAATATATCATCAGTGCTCAAGCATCAAATATAAACATCATGATTTTATATATGATCTATAGACAAAGGGCAGTAAACAGCACCGGTGTGTTCACATGCACTGTACCTGTGCAGACGTCACGCTGTCCGCGGTGCTGAAACGGTGACGTAGCAGGGTGCCGCTCATCACGCATCCTCTCGTCTGCTGCCATTTTTGTGCTACTGGCTAACCTGCTAACGGAGGGGTCTCCATCAGAAGGAGGCGGAGAAGACCGCAGGCAGCAGAGAGAGAGGCAGTCACATTACGAGACTGAACCTTCCCTGGAGAACCAGGGAGCTCTTCCACACAGGAACCCGTTATTAGAAAGGCTGTACAATGTCCGACTTTGACAGCAACCCGTTTGCAGACCCGGACTTCAGCAATCCCTTTCAGGTAGCTAACTTAGCTAGCTAGCTAGCTAGCAAGCGTACGCTGCGAAGCCCAGTGAGGCCAGGCGTACCTTAGCATCCCCGCTAAACTGTCTTAGCTAGTAGCCTGACAGCTAGCTAGAGGTTTTCCTCGGCTAGGTAGCAGAGTGAACACATCATCATCACATTATTTATCTCATCACTCACATTATTTGGCTGTTCACTTCGTAAAGGAAGCGATAAATGAGTGTGTAGCACGTTGTTGTAAAGGGTGTTTTCAGCGTTGTAATAGTGGTTATGCCAACAGAACAAAGACACATGATGATAGCTCGCTGTGCCCGCCGTCTGTAAACATTTGCTGGTACCTGCTAGCTTGGTAAACAGCTAACCGGCTGTTTAGTGTCAGCTAGGTACATTATGTGCCTTCAGTTATTAATAATCATCTCTCTGAGACGCAGGCTCGGGAGATTTAAACGTCCTACTGGGGTTGTATATTGTCTCACTTAAACTTAACTTTGCGTTTATTTAATACGCTGCATGCGTACACGTCGTAAAACACATTCACACTAATGTTGACTTCAAGTAGTGACTTCTACTTAGTGTAGTTACACAAAAGACTAATTCAGATGGTTAATATTCCTTCTCATCGGAGGGCCAGGTGCAGGCAACACGCTGTTTATTTGTGTTGTGCTCCAGCAGATTGAATCCCCCTTTGTAAACTAGCCTACCTTTAACCACAGAGCAGAGGCTGGCACCAGTCTGCAGGGGTCCATCACGACTGAACACCTTTAAGCAGGTGATTTAACTGTTCCCTCCCCTGGACAGCGTGTTTATCAGTGGGTGGAGTCTTGGTTGGGATGAAAACCTGCAGACTTTTTTGGCTCTTCATTGCACATGGTAGCAAGATAGACTGTCCTGTCATGCAAGCATGTCATTTAGTGGCACTTTCCAGTTCCCTCTGCAGCTGAAAAATTCATGATTATGCTGCCCAAAATGATTGCAATTCGCAATATTATTCCGATAATCAAACATACTGGAATCGCTTGATCTTACGTTTTTGTCAAGAAACAAATATTTTATTGCATCAGAAGCAGTGCACATCTTTTTTATAGTCAACATCCTTTTTTAATTAAAAACAATCAAACTATCTTAGATGAGCTTATCATAAATCATGAGGTCACCCCCGTATAAACAAAGGATAAATAAATGCTGGCCAAAGGGAAAATCGAGATATGACTGTATGTTAAGGAGCTATAAAGCTTTTCAAGTCACGTCAGGAAAGGAGATTCGTGATAACCCCATAATGCAAATTCACCACAATCAACTTATCCTGAGTGTTTTTATCCCAATCCGCGATAAAATCTTGTATCCTCCCATACCTATCCCTTGTTTCGAATGGCCACAAGCTCAAGAAAGGCCACTTCAGGTGGATTATAATAACATGAATGTTTTTATTATGTGGCATGAACATCTGCTCTGTGTTTTCAGCCTACCTGTTGTTAACACATCAATAATATCTGGTCAGAACATTCATAGAAGCGGTGAACGTGCTGTGATTTTGTGGTTGTAGTGCTTACACCCTGAAACCCTTCATGCTCCTCTCTGCCCCATAGGATCCTTCGGTGACGCAGGTGACCCAGTCTGCCCCTCCTGGCGGTCTGGAGGAGTATAACCCCTTCACAGACGCCAGAACGGTCAGCACAACTAGCATCACTATTGATGAGTGTGTGCTTGCGTGGGGGTGTGTGTGCTTCTGAGTCAGTGACCTCATTTTATCCGCTACCCTCTTTCTCTCTTCCTGCACCTCTCAGTCACAGAGGATTTAACTGGCAAAATATGACTGTGGCCTAATTACAGTTTTGATTCACTGTCGTTTGATTGTGCAAATATTAACGTAGCGGGTCTGTGCTGGTTTACAGGCGGCCCCTGGAAATGCCCCAAAATCTGCTCCTGCCCCTGCCCAGAACACACAACCGGCCATCATGAAGCCCACAGAAGAGCCACCGGCGTACTCACAGCAACAGACTCAGGTACGACACAGAAACATGTTTATATACATTGAACCATGTAGTTTTCTTTTGACCTTTGACTTTTCTTTAGACATTTTTTACTCACAGCGCTATAACATTATTAAGACACTCTCTATCTTGGCTTCTCTTTCACATTTCCTCTTGTCCTTCATATATTCATCTGTTTTCTGATGGCTCATCAGCGGCGTAATGAGGTACTGTCTGTCATCTGATGTTTTCATACGCCTTCTTGTCACTGTCTCCAAAAGTGTGAATTCATTTAATGCCCTTTCCCCACTACTAGCTTTCCACTTGCAGTACAATTTTAGAGCTAGTCTAAGACTAACTAAAGAAGACAAGTAAGCAAACAACAGTAGCTGATTGCTTTTCCAGTCGTAACCCCTTTTGCCCCCTCTCTCAAACTAACGCACCTAAGCTTACCTGAGTGGAAAAGTACCTTCATTACTCACCTGATTGGTTATTATAACACCTGTCAGATGTTGGGTGGGGAGTTTTAAGAGCATTTCTGTGTCTGTGTTAGGACCAAGCGCGTGCTCAGGCTGAGTTGTTGAGAAGGCAGGAGGAGTTGGAGAAGAAAGCAGCAGAGCTCGATCGTCGGGAGAGAGAGCTACAGTCCCACGGAGCCGCAGGTCAGTCAGTCCATCACTCACCTCATTAACCTCAGAGTCTGAAGGGTCCTTCCCGGTCAAAGCCAGATTCATGATTGTCTTGATAAGACTCAGAAAGTTTATGTGTTACCATGGCGACAACATATATGAACATACATTAAAATACATGAACATTATAACTCTCTAAGTCACATATTACATACACATAAGACAATGTTCATTCATTTATTAAGCATTCAGTAGAGGCATGAATATACCTTTGTTTTTTTTTCTCTCTGCTGCAAATGAATCATCTTATTGGGAAGATTCGGTTTGAAATAATTGAGGTTTCTGCAAAATATCTACATAATATCCAACTATTTAGACACTAAGTAGTTATGAAACAAATATGAGGTCCAAGCAGAGAAAAGTCAAGTTGTACTATCAGAGAATAAAACTTTTGATACGGTGGGGAAAGTGCTATTTCAGCTTAATGTGCTGTGGCTAACATAATCAAAACTGAGAAGAGTTCTGATTGAAAAAGATACGCTAGCATTAGTTTTAAAACAAATGTAGAGTATTTTTTCCACTTTGGGTTCCAAACTCCTCAAAAACATTAAAGCAATTTTCAAATCTATCCAGGTAATTTCCAATAATATTTCATAATAAACATTTCTCAGTCTCTCACACCCATACTTTTCTCACAGTCTACTTGTTTTAGGGTATAAATAGGGAGATTACATCTCTTAAAATGTAACCAAAAAGTTTGGAACACATGGTATTAACAAGGGATGTTATCGGCCCGGCTGATTATCGGATCCAGTGTTCAGCATTTTACCGAATATTGCAATCTCTGTTTTTGTCTGATTGTACATAAATTCATATAAAATGTGCTGCATGGACTCTGATGCAGCATCCTCTCTGTCACCACTCAGTGGTCTTACTCAATATCTCTGATTGGGTACATGTCACGAGTAATAGATAATCAGCGCTGAATAATCTGAATTAGTAACGTAACTAGTGACTAAAGTGATCAAATAAATGTAGTGGAGTGGAAGTATAAAATATAAATACTCAAGTCAAGTATAAGTACCTCAAAACTGTAATTGAGTAAATGTTACTTTCCATTTCTGGTTTTGACACCAAGATTTTCATTTTAACTGCAAAATATCGGTGCTAATTATTTGTCATCAGTCAGTCCCTTGTATTTTTTGAATGGCAATGTACTCTACTTCATTCTTTTGTTCCGATTCTTTGACACAGACTTGATATAAGTATGCTTCATAGTGTACTGACTCAGTTAGAGGTGAAAACTCTCTTAATGCACTGATAGCTGATCATCTTGTTGCCTTTGTCCACACAGGGCGTAAGAACAACTGGCCTCCGCTGCCAGAGAAGTTCCCCGTTGGCCCGTGTTTCTACCATGATATTGCAGTGGACATTCCTATAGAGTTCCAAAAGACCGTCAAGATCATGTACAACCTTTGGATGTGTAAGTGTATCATCTGATACATCTAAGTATTGCCTCCTATACCTTAGGAAATTTGTATTTATTTTGCTGAAAATAAATGACAGTTTACAGCATTCTTGTGCTCAAATGACACTCAAGGTCTTCATTTTGTTGTTTTTCTTCCAGTTCATGCAGGAACACTCTTTGTGAACATGTTTGGCTGCCTGGCCTGGTTCTGTGTGGATGCTTCTCGTGGTGTAGATTTTGGCCTGGCCATGCTATGGTTTCTGCTTTTTACCCCGTGTTCTTTCGTCTGCTGGTACAGACCACTTTACGGGGCGTTCAGGTAAGCAGATACATGGAACCTTACACGGCCCTCTGCAACAGTAGTAAGAAGCGAAGTGAAAACATGTCTCAGTGGACAACCAGCTCATTATTTATCCTCCTCTCTAGGGTTTTGCAGATGGACCATACTATTGTCCACATCAACACCCTAACCCTGCCACACATACACGACCACATCATAATTACATTATTAACACATGCCAAGCACCAAATCAAGTACATTGCCCATCTGGCGAGTGAAATCTCATTAATGAAAGTGCAATAAAAGCTTTGGGAGTTAAAAGCCAATAAGAGTAATTTATCAAAACATTTAGCGCCTTACTACTGATAAATATGTATTTTAAGGGGTGTCAAACAGAAAGCACGAAAGTGAAGGATGGGTTCAGTCTAATTATTATAATAGCCCCTTGCATCTGATTTACTGAAAGAAAACTAGCTTATTTAATCAAAGCAAAGTGAATTAAGCAAAGTGCTACAACTGTCTTCAATAAATAATTCATAGTTGTTAATTTCTCACCCTGAACAATTAATAACATATAGTTTTTTTTTAATTAACTGGTACATTCTGCAGATACATCACTGTGATTAGTATTTAAAAAAACATTTTATTGCCTGCACATTGTTTCACATGACCTTGTTCTCTGTCTCCACTACAGGAGTGACAGTTCATTCCGCTTCTTTGTCTTCTTCTTCGTCTATATCTGTCAGTTTGGAGTTCACGTCCTACAAACTATCGGCATCACCGGCTGGGGAACATGGTGAGCATTTTGTGCTTTTACTGATTCTTTGCCTTGATGAGCGTGTACTGAAGTACACTCATATTGTCACAATTGTTTTCTTTTGCTAGTGGTTGGATCGCAGCTTTAACTGGGCTGAACACCAGTATCCCAGTGGGCATCATCATGCTACTGATTGCAGCTCTGTTCACCGCACTCTCTGTGGGCTCGCTCATTATGTTTAAAAAGGTAAGACGATCACAAAGAAGTCCAACATGTTAGTGTTGCCGTGTCTAATAGACCTGAAATGCACTAAACAAAATGGCAGTAGGTAGACCTTAAAAATAAGGTTTAAAGCAGGTTCAAACAGTATCAGTAAATGTTTACGTTCAAGGTTGTACCACTGCTGGAAATCCTGGCTTGGAAACAGCTTGAAATTGTAACTCACTTACTTTGATAGTAAATTGCCTGTTTGAGAGATGGGCTTATTTTGGCTCAGACGGGTTATATAGGATGCCAAGTCTACTTACAAACAGGTTACACGTATTTTGGTTTACAGCACAATAATTCATTTTGAGTGTTTATATGTACTGTATAGTCGTAGCGCCAATTCACAATAGAAATTATCATGACACTTCTCAATTGGAGCAAGTGTAGACCATACTCTTTAATTAATTAATTAACAGAGACTAAACATTTCCCCCCCCCAAGTAAGCACCTAGCAACAGTGGTGAGAAAAACTACCTCTTTAAAGGCAGAAACTCGGAGCAGACCAAGACTCATGGTGGCTGCCATCTGCCTTGACGGGTTGGGTTGAAAGACTATATAAATGTACTTTAATATGTATTTTACCACAGCTGCAAGATGGTGGAAAAGCTTGAAAATGCCCCTTGAAAATGCTTGAAAAATGTTAAATTTGGCAATCGAAAATGGGGAGGTCCCCTGTATATTGTTTCAATACTGGAGGGTGGACAGTACTAACATTTCGACAATGACAGGAAATGTGAGCCCAAGCAAACACTATCAGGGTGATAACATGTGTGTCATTATTATTCACTGGCCAAACATCAATGTTACGATTATCCAGGAAGTGAAAGATCTGCCAAAAAAGACCCTGTGGTAGATTTCAATCTTTTGACTTGATTCCAGCTAATTTTCCCTTCTGCTCTTTCCAGGTGCACGCACTGTATCGAACCACCGGTGCCAGTTTTGAGAAGGCTCAGCAGGAGTTTGCAACTGGGGTGATGTCCAACAAGACCGTTCAGACTGCAGCTGCCAACGCTGCGGCTAATGCTGCGACCAATGCTGCTCGTGGGGCCTTCAAACCATAAACTGACACACACGAACATGCACACACTCACATAATACAGTACATGCATATACACATACTCCTAAAAGATGGAGGTGCACAACTCTGGCCCTGCAGGCTCTCAAATCAAATTGATTCTATTTATGAATGTCGTTCTGCTAAGATTGCCCTGCACACTTTGCCTAAAAAGTGCAAAGAGTCAGAGACCAGAAATAACAGAGAAATTAGTCAGATAAAGTGACCAGAGTTGTCCGCCTTCACTTAAAATCAAGTTTCAGTAAAAACTCTCCTACATCCTTCCTGTCTGCTTCTCAGTCAGATGACTGGTCTGCTCACATCCCTTGAAACATCCTCTAAGTGACTCGAGGTGTGCTCTGAGTGTGTGGGATTTCATCCTACTCCTTCGCTTTCCCCTGTTCTTCTTGTCATCTTGAGGTCAGCCAGAGGTCGCAGTTCTAGCATACCTTATTTTTTGTCACGGTGATGACCTCCAAACAGCTACCTGCCTGGTTAATACAGTATAGAGTCATGATAAAGTGATAATCTGATCATGGTGTTTTTTGCACATAGTTCTGTTTTCCTGGTCACATACTGAAAGTACAGTGTATGTCTGAATGGCTGGGCCTGTGTGTGGATGTGTACTTCCCTTCAAGGACATAGTGGCTCTGGCTTTTTTTCTTTTTTTTTTATAATCCAGTGCTTGGGCATTGAGATCTGAAAGGTAAATTGTACCTCGTCCTATATCTGTGCTTCTATTCTGAGACTCTTGACTAATCCTGGTAGTCCCTATAAATAGAAATATGTCAGTATGTTCTTATTTAAGGACCTGCCCGCAGCCCCCAGCTGTGCTCCAGTGACACCTGTCGGTTGAACAATTATTCCCGCTTTGTGTGCTACTTTGATTGGCAAAGTGGGCTGGGTCAGCATCTCTGTGGCTTACTAAGATCTGACAGCATGATAACGACATGCATGTTTAGCACACTCCAGGTAGCTTTTTTTATTTTGGCAAATTCATTCTGTCCACTTCTCGATGGCTACAGACTGGTTTTCGGGGGAATGTCTGCCTTTGGTTTCTGTGAGAAGTGAGCTGTAAAGTTATTGCATGTTTGACTGATTGATGATGTTTGGATCTTTTTGTGAAGACACACTGAACACCCAGGTCACCAGCTCTCACCACAAAGGGTTCAGATGCTTTCATGGCCAAATGAGAAAAATGTGAGAATTATTCACATTTTCATTTCTGTATGTATGGCATTAACAGACTACTATGTGGCTGTTGTTTTTGTAGTCCCTCACATTTGGTTCAAAACTAACGCTGCTATGAATCTGAGAGCCAGTTGTTCGTGGCCTCCTGCCGTCATGTTTCCTGTAACATTCATAGGGAGTACTGAGAGAAGTGACCTGCCTTGGACAGTGATAAAGCTATGATTTATCTTGAGATTAACCTGCATACATAAAATAGTAAAAACATTGATACTGTGTATATGTACACTTAATAGACTAACAGTCCGTTTGCATTTTTACAGACAAAAAAAGTCAGTCCAGTGACTTTTCCTCTGTCAGCATTGGATTAAGGCAACAGAGGATTGGACTTGATGCACATTCAGTGATATCACTAAGATACATTCATTTATATACGATAATAACAGTGTTATTCAGCACTAAGTTGTACAGACTACTGTCACTGGAGTGAAATATGGACGTGGGTTACATTCGTGTCATGCTTTAGCACCTCTCATAGTGGTGGTGAGTGTCTGACGATGTGCACAATGGATGACTGATGACTGGTACTGCTGTTATTTTAAATGTATGGACTGAACATTATGGCGGATGAAAAAACTCCTGTGAGAAGTTGATGGTCAATAATTTGTCACAAATTAATCAGCCTACATCTTGACAGTATTGTTTTTGTTTGGAAGTATTTTGTTTTAAATTCACTGCACATTTCTTGTATTACGTTGAACTTAGCGCAAAAGACAAACATGTTTTTATTTATGGTGTAATTTAAGTTGCAGCTTTGTTTTTGGTTTGATTTCATATTGTGTGTTACGTTTGTGTGGTTTTGTAATGACATGATCATAGCATCAGCTAGATTTAAAAGTGTTTAATGACTTTGCAACTTGACCCTGCAAGAGTTGTGCGTGTGTGGATGAGGATGCGTGCATGGTTGGTATGAAAGGACGAAAAAAGATATCTCCCTCAAGTGTTATTCTATGTCCTGAAAAGCTGTGAGAAATCTACCAAATGTCCATATAGATTTGTTTTTAAATCTCGGTTTGTGATGTGTTCCCTTGCCATGTTTTACCATAAGATATTACACCACTTTTCTTTGCTACAGACACCCACATGATTCATCTCCAGTTTTAAACAGCTGTTATATGAAGCCATGCTGCAGTTGGTGATCTCTTGATGTATTTGACGAGCTGGTCTGCAGTACAGAGCGACGTGTCTGTAGTTTGCTGACACAAAACTGTGTTTTTGACCTGTGACCATGTTATTTCACTGAATCAGAGAAGAAACTCATTCAAAAGGGACACTTGTATATTTTGTAAAGTTGAAAATTTGATCCCCATTATCAATCACATGTAAAAAGAAAACGTAATGCACTCTTGTCTGGCCTTTGTTGCATGTGAAATAGTTTGAGTTTTGTATATTTATGGTATTAACATGAAATAAAATTTGAAAGAAACATTTGTGGATTTTTAGTAAACGATTATTTAGTAAGATAACTTTAATCTGCTTCTTAAAACGATATAGTAATTACAGTTGTTTTTAATGCTTGTCACAGTTGGATTCTGACTCGCGCAGGTCGGATAAATCAAAATTAAACAATTTTTTTATTACTGAGTGCTGAGGATGAATTGAAGAGTCCTCAGTCTGAGGAAACATGCTGGTCTGTAGTCTGGTGGTATGGCATTAAAACAAAGTTTCCTCATCAGGTTGCAGTTATTAATCTTACATTGCCAGAAATAGATGCATTGTGTGCATCCTGCAATATCTGTGCTCATCTAGACTCAGAAATGAATGTTCCTTGTAGGATCGATGGTTTAAGCCAGTGGTTCCCAGCCATTTTCGGCATGTGGCCATCAAAAAATGAAGCAAAGTCTACTCATGACTACTTGTCACAGTTTGTGTTATAAGGAGGTGCAAGCGGTTCAACCAATAAGTTGATGTTCTGTGGTCAAACTCTTACACTTCAGCAGTTCTTAGAGGATCAATAGAGTAAAACTTCAGCATTTAATTAAAAAAGAAAAAAAACTAAACTTTCTATGCAACCCAGGCTGGTTCAGCACAATAAGCTGCTGTTCTGTGTTGTCTACTTTCCATCTCTAGGGGTCAGTGTTTCCTCAAGAAGTTTGGGTTTTACAGGAGAGGAATATGGAAGTCGCACATGAGAATCAAATAATACTTCTCACACAGATTTACTAAAGAAGGCCTGTTTTATTAGAGTACAAAGCACAGACTGTATCTCTCCTCACACATATCAACCTCTCATACATGCAGCATCACACACAAAGTGCCACAGATGCTGTTACTCTTTTGTTAATGTAACAAAAACAGCTGGACAGACAACACATTAACTTAAGCACAGACAGACTAGGAATGCTTTCTTTTTTATATACAAATCCATGTCGTGACTTCACTCTTCAGTCCACTCAATCTCGCAGCATACACACTAAGGTTCAACTATTGCACGTCTCATCTACAATGAATAAACGCAATCACATGATGTTACATTTACCACAACTTAATGGAGCACTGTTGGAGAACAAATGAAAACAAGTGAGCAAAATACGTAGCTATGTGAAATGAATTAAGAACAAGTGCAAAAGACAGTATCGACGGTAAAAGACGGTATAGGGTTACTCCAAATGTACCAAACAAAAAAAAGAAAAGTGTAAAAGAAATGTCCAAAGCACACTGATGAATATTTACTCACTTTTTTGAGCTGTGGACAACTTTACAAAGCCAGATCTTGTCTTCATGGTGTGCCATAAGGTACGTCATGATAAGGCAGCCTGCTTTATCTTGCAGTGAACAAACATCCCCCTCATGAAAGATCACCATATGGCAAAGTCTCTGCAAACACTCTGCCGGTTAATAAGCTGCAATAGACCCACAAAACAATCCATTTAACAGGAGGAACTCCCTTTAAAGTGAACAATCCCTTAAGTGGCATGTTTAAAAGGTAGCCGTCCTGCTGTGAATCAAAGCATGAGGACATTTAGAAAACACACACTCTTACACACAGTGAACACATGCAAGCTGTTATTGGGTGTTTTTGGGGACCGCATCTGCAAGCATTCAGTGGTGTGTTGAGGTTTGCAGGTGAACCATGTGAATGAACATTACAACCCTACACACTGTTTTACTGGCAGTGTTTAACCTGTCCATAATAGCACTAACGACATATCCACTGCCACTTTTATTAACTAATCTCCTGCTATTTCAATACAGTGGTTTACCGCAAGAATTATTACAAAAATAAACAGTATCTTGGTCAAAAAAGTAGTGGATAAATGTACAGGTAATGTTCCTTAGCCTGTGCTGGCAGTTTAACCTGAAGCCTGAACCTTCGTCTTGGTATCGTCATGTAGGCTTCTCAAAAGAGAGCACCATGCCTATCAATTAAAAAACTGTTACCAAGGCTTCTAGCTTTTCAACAATCAGCTGATTTTATGCAGGCTATGTACAGGTGTCCATATATTTCCTGGAGTTTCCCGAGGTTTCCGAAGGCTCAGAGCAGGCAAATCAGACTCTTCCCCTCCTCAATTTCCTCCTGAACCTTATCGCTCGAGGTGGCGATCTCAGCCTGTGCAGACAAAACAGCGCACAGGAAGCTCGCCAGCGTCCCTCCGATCGCCGTGTAGAACGCCCAGCCGAGCGAGCACAGAGCCGGCCTGAAGGGCGAGGCCTCGAGGCCGCAGTAGCCGATCACCTTCTCTGAACCCCAGCCGGCAGGGTACAGCATGAGGCCCACCATCAGCAACAGGCCTGGAGGGAGAGCACACGATGAGACGAAGGGGTTTAGTCACGTACGTGTAAACATCGGGGCTGAGAAGTACAAACAGATCACAGTGCAGCTGGGAACACGGTGACTCAGCTCTGGTGAAGAATACATCTATTTTTTTCAACTGACAAAGAAAACCCCCATTTGACCGCCACTACAGTGATGTCACATGATGATAGATTACACACTCGACAGGCATGTCCATCCAAACACACCTGTGGGAGCCCATTGTTGAGAGAAACATGCAAATAGACTTGGCGAAGTTTGGTTGGAACATCAAACCTCCAGTTAGGAAATGTTTGTTGGCATGTCACAAGATGCTGCCAACTTGTAAACGCAGATGTTTCAACTTGAATCTCAAGAAAACACTGAAGGTCCCTGAAGGCAACATTATAAATAATACAGTTATATGCTTGCATAGATGTGTTACCACTATACACTATGTTTCACAGATTATTAGCATTAGCTTCTGTAACAAGGGAGGTGAATCTGTTTAACTTCTTGAGTTTAGAAACCGCACCATACCCATGTAAACAGATTATACACATATTAATTAGCATAAATACAGGAGGCACATACTGTGGGAAACTCTGATTTCCTTCCTTTTCAACTGAGAACTTTGAACGTGTGGACCCAGAGGAAGCAAGTCAAAATGTTTGTTCTTAAAACAATAAATCCCTCAACTTATCTCTATGTTTCACCTGGTGTTTTCACAGTACACCAGCCTTTATTAAGGGAGAGACAGGCAACTTATGTGTACCATTAAATAAACGTTAGGGAATTAGAACTACACCAAAAAGTTAAACTTCTTAAAACATTAAAGTTTATGAGTATGAATATCTTCAGGTTGTGGACACAACAAGGCATTTGAGGACGTCACCTTGGGCTTTCAGAAACACTGATCAACATTATTCAACACTTTCTGAAATATTATAGATCAAACAACTAATTAGCTAATAATTATGCGGACACCGCTGCAGTGTCCACATAAGCCCGCCTCCTCCCACTCTTCTGACTATGGTCAGAAGAACTATATTATCTTAAATGCTGTTGTGCTTAAAACACAATAAACAAGCCTTGTTATACTTATCTTTTAATAAAAGTCTAAAATGTTATGCCCTTGTGTCAATTTTTCCCTGCAGTATCGAACATGATATCAAATATTGATATTTTTCAAGGTAGTTAGAAATTTCAGTATCGTGACAACACTTAACTAATAATTACTAATTAATAATTGAGAAATTAATTAGAAACCACAGTTTTTGTGGAAGATCTTTTCTTTTGTCTGTCAGACACCCATACTCCCTTCTCCACACACAGAGGTAGATGTCTCACCTCCGATAGCCTGGAGCAGCCCACAGATGTTGAATAAGCTCTTTTTCATGATGCTCTGGAAGCACAGGCTGAAGATGGAGATGCAGGCCACTCCTCCCAGCACCAACGTCCCCGCTGCCAGAAACAAAATGGCTGCCTGCCAGAAGCCACTGGCCACTTCTCCAAATGTCCCAGCGTAGGGCCCGCAGCTCACCCCTAAACCACGTTTCCCTATGCGAAGGCAGCGGCTGTAGAGGCCAAGAGACGGCCGGTACTCCCCGGAGTCCACTCCCGCACCGCTCGTGCTGGAGTCCGACCGAGGGAATCCCAGCAACCAATCAGGGCTCATGAAGGCAATGAGCTCAGCGAAGGCCACCACAATGCTGAGCAGCGTCCAGAGCATGGAGCGGCATGTTACAATAACATGGCACATGGTGGTGAGTCTTTCTGATAACTGATGATAAAAAAAAATAAAAATCCTTGAAGCCCTTTAAAGCTCCTGGTATCGGGGAGTTTAAATTCCTTTCCTTACAAAGAGTGAAGTCCAGTAGGTTCCCTGTTCAGATCCAGATGTGAGTGCTGATCTTATCCTCTCTGAGCAGATGTGTTCCCTCCTCTGAAGCAAGGTCCAAACGGCTACAACGCACCGAAGCAGCTTCCCTCGGCCATGGTCTTGAAAAGCTACACACAGAGAGACACAAGAGGGTCAGAGACACACACAATCTGTGTACATGAAGTGGGAGTAACTGACGTACACAAGAGGGAAGTAGAAGAAGCGCATGAGGGATGAACAGCGACAAGATTTCCCATCCGCTATGACTCATCAAGCCCCCTCGTGTTTGCAGGATGCCCCACAAGACGTCTAATTTGTACCACTGTCATCAAACAGACCCGTCCTCACCCACCTTCTTCCCACAGAGTGCTACTTCAGATTCACTATCAGCCAGCTGTGACTGTATGAGCAACACTTCCAGATGTCTGTTGGAAGAGTCAACATGAATCACACACACACACATCTTAGTTCATACTGTCATCGTTCCACTCATGATAACTTGGCCTTTGTGTGTTTGAATTTATCTGCAAAACAACTGGAGCCTTGTGTTGCTTGCCACCGAGCAGCTGTCAACACAGATCAATGCAGAGCTCTGTTGCTGCATGCCGCGTCTGACAGCAACACATGCCAGATCCTCACCGCTGTGGCAAGCGCACACATGACATGTACTGGAGCCCAATCACTCACAGTGTGAATGAGTGCAATACATTAGAGGGAGTGGTTATTGGCTGTATTGGAGCATTTTATGATGTTATTTTTGATGCTGCAGCAAAAAAAGTAAATGTCTCTTTGAAGAGCAATCCAAACTTGATTACCAATATCTTAAACCCTGTAACAGATTTTCAGAGCAATTAATCCTCTGTATGTATTGGTCGCAGTCAAAGCGATTATCATACTGTTGCTATGTTATGATTTTTAGTTGCTGTGACCACACTGGCCTAGACACAGCGACGGTCCCATGAGAGCACCAGGGTTTCTCAGAAGCCGTCTGATGTCATGATCCAGCATTATGATACACTCGGGAAAATATGTGGGATCTGGTTTAAATACAGTTTGGCCGGCTAATGCTGTCTTGGTGGATCTCACTGGTGGAGTCAGGAGGAGAACCTTCTTATCTCCAAGTCTGTGTGTCCTCACAACAAGGTTGAGAGAAGTTTAAAGGGTGTATTCACCCAAATTACAAAAAATATCTTAAACTTATATGAAAAACTGTAAGGGTAGGAACACTTCCTGGACTCAGTGTTGGTTTTATCTTTATTTAGACGTCAAGTCTCCACAATAGAGGTCAAACGATTTCCATTTTGTGCAGTTGCTAAACATAATAATCATTTTATTTCAATACTTTTAAAAACCTAGTTTTAATAACACCCGTCTACATCGTCACTCTGCCAGTGACTTGGCTTGGCTTGGAATGATTGTACTTGCACAAAGATACATTTAAGATAAGCCTTAGAGCATGTTATGTTGAAACTGGTGTTTTGTGCGATTTGGCGCCTCCCATAGTTTCAGTGATGGAACCCCAATGGAAAAAAACAAGTTATGGTCGAGGTGAAAAGGAGGTTTCAGGAAAAATCGATCAGCTCTTACTTGGTCAGACCTTGGGGGAACAGATACAGTGATCTGCCTCGCCTACAAACAGGAGAATTTGGTGCTCCAGGAATTTTTAATCTTAAACGCCGTTATGAGACCAATCACGAATCCCACAAAGGTTCATGTCTTTTCCTGTCCAGCCTTTAGTCATATTCTGGCTCACTAAATTGGCATCTACATTTTGCGAGCCCCTGAGCATGACTACGTGTTGCAAGTGGGGGGATAACTTTGTTTAATTTGGCCCTAACAAATCAGCGGTGAGTGAAGCACCCATCACACCGACGTCATTTTTATTCAACACTAAAGCCGTAGTTGAGGTCGAGCAGTTCACTTGTTAGTTAAACTCCAAACAATGCATAGTTGCAATGATTTCTTCTGCTTTCGTCATTTCTAAATCCACTTCTTGTTTATTTTAGCTAAAGAATATGACATCCCAGTTTCCAACCCCGCCTACAAATGTCTGCTTACTGGGGGGGGGGACAGCCATCAATGAGCACAAGGCCAGACCAGTATTCAGTCATTCAGTCATTCCAGTATTTCCATTCATTCTACTGAAGAAACAGTCCCTTCTTAAAGACAGTGGGGTTTGCGGATTATCCAGAGTAACAGGATTATATTTTATATAAGACATAAAACAAGTTGCTGGCAAATATCTAAATGTAATTATTTAATTCTGTGAGAACCATCAACTCGTCTGTGTTAGGGTGAGGACATAAATCTCAAAGACTAATATGTGGGAACATGAAAGCCAACATTTTTTGCGTGGCTTGATAGTGAGAAGTAATTTTTTTATATTTTGGGGCGAAGCGACTCTTTGAAACTGTCTCCACTCTGTATCAGTTATCAGATGAACATAAAAGGGAAGGGAGGCTGTTCCATCATGTTATCGCCCTAATTCTTACTGAATGTGTCACTTTGTTGGTGATGAAGAGTTCACTGCACAAACATTCATTAAGAGTTATAAGTCACGTTGATGCCCTCGGGGGAATAAGTGTGGGATTAGGTTACACATAACGTCCCCGCCAGCCTCCATTTAGGATGCTAAATCATCTCGCCACATCTGTAAGGAATGAAAACTGATGTTGAATAGTGTCTGATATGATCTGAGTCAGTTCGAGGCAAAACACTTGAGCAGTTTCCCAGGCCACAAAATAAAGAGAATTATCTCATGCAGCTAAAAAGGCCAACTGGGTGAAGGCAGAACTGGGTCACGATAACAAAGTCACACAGGCATGACAACATTTGAGGCGCAGGTATGAGATTTGAAACACTTAAGATGCGGGTGTGATTCAGGTCAGCAGGATTCAGTCACAGTTGTGTTTTCAAGAAGTTCTGCTGTAGTTGTGATCGGTATGAAGTTTTGAACAAAGGTTTGCTTTGTCTTGAGTTTGACAGCGATGCCTATCTGTAACATTCCCAGTCAAGTTCATCTCCACTTAAAATTTGATTCATTCTCTTTCTCCAATTTTGCATCCTAATTACAGATTGTATGAACCCTCAGCCAAAATACACTGTCTGCATTATAATTACCTAGCTTGAAGATAAACTGAGGGAGTGAATTTCAGTTACAACCGAGCCGGGTCAACTCACAGCAACAGGACAGAGACGCTACGACAACTATTCATTATCAGCCAAAAAGGAAACGGCAGATGTAAACAGGAAGCAAACAGGAAGCATCAGTGTCTGTCTGACAGCCTCTGAGGCTTAGTCATGCATTGTGAAGATGATCTGTCGGCCTATCTTCTGCCAATCTAAACCGTCGACCACGGACACAGGGAGAAGGGGTGCTGAGGAGGCTGCAGCGCCCCCTAAAACAAGTCATTAGAAAAACAATCAATTGATTCAAAAAAGTGCAATGTGTCTCACTTTCCCACTTTTATTCTTTACGCAAAATAAAGAAATAAATTCATGTGTAACATAAGCCAAATTTTCACAAAGGCCCAAACAATTAAGAATTTGTCATAGTGAGCGTTTCACAATGTTCATAAAGTTGCTCCTGACTCAACAACACTCACAATTGAGCGATTTTACAAGGAAGTCTGGGGAATTTCCTTCCCTCTTCATCTCCTTGCTGTTGCTGACTGTAGCTGACCTATAGCATGTTGGTCTCAAACTGTTAGAAATGGTTGTAAATAATTATTTGCTTTAAGTTATCCTGACCATTCAAATTAATACAAAATACATAATTGTTGCGCACTATTTACTATGACGTCATTTCGACTGACTTCCAGCGTCCTTGCCCTCGACCCTCACACAGGTTTCTGGCAAAAAGTGTAAGAGGAATGTTTGTATTTGTGATTTTACTTCCAGGGAATTTCAACTGTAAGGAAAAGGCAGAGCGCAGTATACTTGTAATCAGGTTTTAGAAGTGTGTTTATGTGTTGGAGAATGGTTTGGGGTGTGCCTTATTCTATTATAGTCCTTGAGGTTATTCCAGGCACCCTCACAAACCATGGCTCTCCTTATTGTTATCACAGTTTCCACTCTGCAGTGGTTTCACACAACAGCACTCACTCAGTTTGACTCACCACACAGCCGGTGTTTTAGCACTATTTATAGCAACCATTATGACACAGAAAATGTATGTGATGTAAATGTCTATATTCTAAGTGTGCACACTGCATGTACATATATATATGTGCACATGTCGAGTTTTTTCTATTCAGCCACACAAGTTTAGGTTTCTCAGTGCAGTTTGACTCAGCTGATTATAGTCCATCCAGGCCGGGCATGGTGCTCTCTGTTAAGACTACAATGCCCTCAAATTAGCAGCTCTGCCTCTCTAAACTACAGGGATGGAGCCTAAACATACCTTGTCGAGGCAGTCAGCAGGCACCTTCTGTGATCTCACCCCGGTTCTTACAGGAAATCTCTTCACTCGTACCTCATCATGGCTCCCTGTGGTCTCATTTAAGACTGCGCTCAGAGGGAGAAGAGAACTCAAAGGGACTTTTTTTTCTAGTGGGGTAAAGTGCAGATGATTTTGAGGAAGTGTGCAGTCAGGTTTAATCACCCTTTTTTTAAGATGAGACGTTCCAGCAATTACAGATGTATCTGCTAGCACAGACTTATTGTGACTTAAAGACTCTGCCATGCTAATTGATTCTAACAAACACAATAAGCCCCATTAGCAACTTTTCCACACAGCACCATCTGGAAATGCACCACTAAAAACTGTTGAAAAGGACAGATGCTTTCAAAAGACACTTGGCAGGTGATTGGACAAACCAACTGTCTAACACCATCTATCACGGGCTAACTTCTGCCAATCAGATCAACCGTTGGAGAGCACCAGTTGGTAAATCAAACTCTTCCTGAAGTCAATCAAGAGAAGAGACAAAACGTCTTTTCCAGTGAGAAAAGCCTTCGGTGTTGTTCTTTGCTCCTGTTTCACTGAAATAAATTCTGCAGTCCCGATATAACTGATGCTACAGCAGAAGACGGGCCGCCCAAGTATATCTGGTGACCCATTTTAGCATTTTCTGCTTTTATTTTACGAGAGAACAAGAGCATCCACGATCGATTAAGTAGTGCACAATCTGCCCTCGCTCTTCTCCAGAGAGACGTTCTTTGATAGTGATGCAACCTCTCCAGTTTAATGTAGGCCTACTTATACAGCTGATTTGTACAAACTTGCAGATGCACCTGGTCGGTGCTACTGTTTGGTAGCCCCTGGCTACAAATCCTGATCTACATATGTAAGGGAAAGTGCTTGTTTGTTACAGAACCTACCAAAAAAATCTTAACTTTCACATTTCTTCAGTGAATATTAAGTGCAAAAATTACCATTCCCACTAAAATCATGACTCACATCTGTCACATTAATGGCAATACACTTTTGTTGCATATTGTTCAGCACAAGTGTGATTGCCTACGTGTGTGTGTGTGTGTGTGTGTGTGTGCTGAAAGTGTAGAAAGGTCACTACATCCTGAATCTGATGAATACTTTCCGCTTGTTTGCTGCTTGTTGAACAGACTTCTGGGAAAGTGCATGAGCGGCACTTCCTTGGCAAGGTCAAGATTTTCTGTGTGTTTTCTTCGCGAGCGCTGAGGGAGGAGTATTTTACACTTCACGGCACATGAGACACACAGAATTATGACTTATTCATAAGCCGGCGATCGAGGCGCTGTGGGTGAGAGGTCTCTGCCTCCCAGTTGCTTTTTTTATAGATATGTATCTCCGAACTGTCAGATCTTGGTTACTGCAGCTCTCCGTGTGCCTGTGGAGTCACTGTCATGGATATGTATCATCACCAACACTGACAGATCGCGGAGTCTTATGCTTCTTTCATGAGTCCTCCGTGATGCTGAGTTTGACAGATGATACGGAAGATACGCTACATCTGCATCTGATCTGGACCGGCTCCTGCTCCGTCCCACACTGCTCTGCTGTCCTGACACAAACCCAGCCTGCCACACAGGATTACTACATGTAGTGAGGGAGCTGAAGCCAACTTACACACAGCTTTCCAATCCTGCATCCAGCGAGCCAACACGAACAGTCTCCTTGCTGCTCTTAGACAAACTTTCTTTAAGGAAGTTTACAAAAAATACAATCCACGGGCCGACAGCCAGCCATGTGCTCTACGAGTTTGGCTGTGAAACTCTGTTGGCTGAGCAGTTTATATGCTTAATAAAAATTTCTACTAATGAAGCGTAACATCAGTTAGAGCCGAGGCCTTTAAAAGCTCCAGACAAAGCAGGCATATGTGGGTCAGTCAGTTGGCCGTTGGTTACAGGAGGTCGCTGAGTAGTAAATCTAGAGTAATTGGTCTGAGATATCAGCAAAGGCTCTGGTAGCATGCCAAGCTGCTGAGGTAATGAGTGCAGGCCACTGTTGTAGAGGGTGAAAGTGAATGAGGACTGAAGGTGGGTGGTGGAGAGATCTAAAGTACTGTTGACCCAGATTGGGCTTTAAAGGGGAGGTTAGACACAGCCAGTGAGAGTTTGCAGGAAATAAGGCCATTCATGGGCATGAATTTACTGCCTTGAGACCTTGCTGAAAACAGAAATAAAAACAGATTACAATCATTTGTAACAGTTTTCCTGAGCCCATGTAGTTATCATTTGTGTTTCACAAACTGGTAAACTTCACCCCATCCTTGCTTGTGAGGCCTTTCAAGGAGGCCCCTTCCAGCACCCAATGGTGATACCATCACCTGTCACCAATGAACCTGTTTGAATGTTCAAAACAGGTGCTTTTTGAGCATTCAGCAACTTTTTTTCAGTCTTTTGTCGCTCCTGTCCCAACTTCTTTGAAACGTGTTGCTGGCATCAAATTCAGAATAAGCATATATTTACAAAAATCAATAAAGTTGGGGCGAGGTATCATAAAAAAGAAATTCAATATCACTACTGACACCAACACCTCGACTTCATTGTCAGTTCCTGAACACTTTTTTCGATACCAATTTTATGAAATTTGTTTTAACAAAAGATTACATGACACAACGTACACTCTGGGCGTAACCTAGGTTTATTCCAGGACAGCCAATCACCAGCACTATTAGAACTTGGATGGAGGATGGGTCTTGGCCCAGAATAGTCCTCGGATCCAGGATTTTTTTTTCTCATTTTCACTGACATTGTCGTTACTTTCTCCGGGTCGCACATATGGATTTTGATGAAGAAAATCAGGCGTATTCAGGTGGCTGGTATCTATGAGTGAATACAAAGAGGTGACTGTCAGGCCTTGGCGGAGGTATGTGCTCTACTGAGTGTCATTGTAGTCTTTGTACTATTTGAGTATAAGTCAAAAAGGATTAGCAAATCATCAGTGTTTCTAACTTTTTTGGAATGAGGGTTGTAAAAATTATGAGAGAGGATGGAAATGCTTTTGTTTCTCGAAAATGGCCATGAGCTCGTCCCTGTTTAGAAAAGGCATATTTCAACTGGTGGATCACCCACCCAGATCAGATGACCCCCCCAGTTGATCTGGGCTGGGAGGACTCCATTAGCTCATTTTTTCTTAACTCACAGATCCTGAACCAGAAACCGCAAACCAAGGCAATCTGTTCCCTAAGCTGCTGCGTCTGGTCTGGTCATGCATCTGGACCTGCCAGGAGGAAGGCCCTCAAACCAAAACCACACAAGAGGCTGTTTCACCCTCTTCGGGGATACACAGCAACTCAAACAAAATGTGGACAGTGACGAAATCAATGGCCGTTACTGAGGGTCTCATTCCCTTTTCCAAGAACAGGAAAATAAAAATAAATACCACAAGAGATATGAAACTAGTATGATACTAGTCAGAGTGGGGCAGGACCAAACATATCCCTCTTTCATGAAAGAATGCAAGCAGCTGAGCTGGAGGTGATGTGAGAGTGAATGAAGCAATGTAGCTTGAATACTGAACATACACCACCCACACGCTGGGAAAATATCACACCCTCGACTCTGTATTACCCAACCAATTTTATATTGATCTTCAAGTCTTCATTCGCATCGCTTCGTCAAGACTCTGTCATGTCATGGCAGAGAAGATGATATAAGAACAGCAGGCAAGCTGTAACATTAGCCCGAATAGCGACACCCATGCCCTGCAGTGATAACTCGTAAATTTTCATCACAGCTCGTTTGTATCTACGACAGATCAACGCCATGTTTTTGCCCCCCAGCAGTCTGAGAGGCAGCTTTGGGAACTTGTGAAACCCAAACCAGGTGGGGAGAACAACACCTTCCAAACAAAAAAAATATGAGGCAAGTTGCGCTAATGAGTTGAACATTATGGCTCCCTTTGATTGTCACACCTAAACCTGTAGCCTTGGGGTAAGCAAACATCCACCTGCTTTCACAGCGTGCTCCATGATACCGAGGGCAGATAGCGAAAGAGTGAGTCATGCAAAACACACAAAGCACCGAAGATAACAAGCACAAAGATGATTTTTTTTTGGTTTCAATGAAACTTTCTCAATCCTCCCAGATATTATGAAACGAGCCGAGCCGCTCTCTTCAAGAACTCCTCCTTGCTAACCATAACCATGTGAACCACGGCTTTTGTAGCTCTCCATAAACAGGGAATGAAAGAGCTGCAATGAGAAGAAAATGTTTCCCATGGATAGGCATTACCACAACCTCTGTCTAATAAGTCCAGCCAGTGAGTGATGGTGGCCTTCAAATGCATGTTTAGAGCTCCAGAGTTAGTTTAGATTTATTTTACAGACCCAGATTAAACACTACAAAACAATTCAAGCTGTAAAAAGCCATTCAACGTTTTCCCCTGACTGGGTACGAAGACCGAAGACATGCCAGCAGTTCTAGCTTTCAAATACAACTAGGGGGGCCTGAGGTTTCGATCACAATAAGAGGCCCCAAAATGTAAACAACAAGTCAACAGTGAGGAGCCCTCCAACAGTGTGCAGAAACAATACTTCACTTTGGTGACACACAAACACAAAAACAAATACACACCCATAAACTGTGAGAGGTGCCAGCCTGTGCTCACTCATCCAGGGTGTAATTGCATCAAAACGCATGACTTCCCCGGAGAAAAGTATTGGCCAAGCTCGTTTGTGTGTGTGCGTGTGTTTGTGTGTGCATGTGCCAAAAAAGCCTGAATGTAAAAAAAAAACGGCTCTCTTCATCTGCAGCGACTCAGCTCAACAAAGGCTGCACAAAGACGTGCCGACACCGGCCCCCTCACTCACTCTTCAGCTCTCAAAGACATGCCACCGTCGGCCCAGAATGCACTCCCTCATTCTTGAAGACAGGCCGCTGTGGCCCCTAACCTATTCAATCTGTGCAGCACTCCGGCCCCCTCACTCCCCGCGCTGACTCTGTGGAGGCCCCACAGTTTGTGACGCACAAAGCCCCTCAGTGACCCTCACATTTCACTTGCACAAAGACAGGCATGACACGGCCTCGCTGTGCTCCCTCGTCACTTCTTCAGCCGTCTCGTTTGTTTCTAAAAAGATGATGGATGCACAAACAAACTTCTCTTTTCTTCTACTTCTAGTGAACTCTTCGCCTCATGGGTGTTTTTTGCATGTTAGCTAGTTGCTTTTACTTTATACGATACATAATTTTTTAGACTGGTTTAGATTTATACCTTCCAAGCAGCTGCTGATTTCCCCGTCTACAATTTGAAAACCTGCAGAAACATACTTGTAATTAATATATGTAATCCCTCTCAACAAACATTTTTCATGATCATGTTACTATATAGGGGTACTGCGTCTGTGACCGGGTACAAAATCTTGTTGGTGCATTCATAGATGTTCCCCTATCTGAGATGAAAGTCTGCTGCATTAACAAGTTAGACTGGCAGACAATTGCATGTAAAACAATCATGGTGGGGGACAAAAAAAGCTGAAAAATAGGAACTTTCTTGCAGTAAATGAGCACTTCACTGACTTTACATAAGAAAATCAGTTTAGCCGTCATGGGAAATACTACTTAGCCTGTGAGAACAGTTGGATAGAGAACTTTTGGATCCAGCTGTGCGGTGGCTGCCTCTAAAGCTTTCTACTAATCCGACTCATAAATCACTGAATTTCTTCCTAGACTAATAACTTCCGATGATGTTCAAAAACACATGGTACACACAGGCGATTTGTTCATTTTTAACAGCCCCTTGTTAAAACTGCCCCCACACAATCAGCCATCACACACACCCACGTGCAACCCCCAAAGGACACCTTAACCATAAGGGTGACATTTCTCATCTTCCTTCCCCTCCAACAACAATAGTGTTTTTATAACTGTGTACTAACGTAATGAATAAATACACCTTAAATCTCATGCAGCGAGTTAACGGCCTGACAAACCGGGCTAACGGTCAGCTGGCGGGCATTGTTGTTGGAGTTGGCACTGGACAGCCCTTGTTGGCAGCATTTTGGCCTTTTGAGCATGTAGAATCAGTGGCAGCTCGTCTGTGAGAGAAATCACTGTGTAGGAGACAAAAAACGGAAAAAGAAAGGGAAAGCCCCTCGAGCCTGTCGCTGTAGTATGCATGATTTCACTCGTCTGGCACGGCTTCTCCTGACTTTTATCCACCACTGCCATTTGAAAATTTTGATCAGAAACATCCTCAATCAGAAGCTGCTATCTCAGCGAGAGTGGTGTCAAAAAACGCTGCTTAATCATAACAACGGTTTGCATTTGGCAGAGAGGTATTTCATTTCACGCTGGTGCAGATCGTACAAGCTTGTTGGACACCAGCTGTATTCTTAGCGGTGTGTTCAAGTGCAGCGTTTGGCCGAGGCTCAGCGGACATGAGGCGACTTTTGTCTAAAACGTTAAGAAAAAAAGAAATATCAACAAAATGCGAAGAAATAACAACTTTGATGTAACATCAAAGGGGTCTGTGTATCGTTTGCAGATATATCGTCTGAAGTTAGCATGCTAAGAGGCTAGCCCCGGCCCACGCTGTGCTGTAATACCACTCAGAGCTCCCAATCTGGATGACTAACTGAGCTAACTAGCTAAAGGCAGCTATGTTAGCAGCGATTACTTGGTGATACATCTTAGACGGGTTGCAAATTCTTACATACTGCACCTTTAAACAGTAGGCGACTGCACAGGATGAAATCAAAGACAGAAGAAGCAGAGTCACCAGTTTCTCTACTGTCTAATATAAAACCTCAACAGATAAATCTGACGTGTAGAAACTACTACCCACAACTTCTTTTTTCACTACGCAAGAAATTCTCTCTTTGCCCTCACATCACATTGCTCAATCCATCGACATGAAACAAGCTCGCACCTGTCATCTGAAAGCTGTCAAAACTCAGCCTGGGAAAAGTTGGCAGGTTGGGGCAGTCACACTGAAGTCAGTTAAAATTGCATCATAAAACAAATCCTTGACTTGGTCGGTCATTCATTCGTTTAACCTGCAGGCCGGGAAAAATTTCCTCTTCCCATCATTTCACTACGGTTTGTCCTTGAACTCGGCTAGAATAAACACTGAGCGTTTTCCTGGTTTTGTTTAGTTTATGATGGAGCACCACTTCCCCTCTCGGTGCAGTGGGTATCAGGCGAGAGCTGCATGGGTGGCTCTCACATAAGCTGGACCTCCTCCCTGCACTTCCAAGGACGTGAGGTTGTGGTGCAAAGAAAGAGGAGGAAAAGCTGAGTGGACATGTGTAAAAGACAGGTTGGGAAATAAAAACAAAAAAAAAAGTGCTTTACAATTAGAATATGAGGTGATTTCTTTTAGAGGCACTGTGCTGCGATGCCCAGCTGTTACCTGATGTTGTACCTGGACTCACACAGTGGTCAGAGGATGCACATCCCTCCAGGAAACATTAAAAAAAAAATCATAATTCAGACTGACTATCTCAGTGATGCATGTAAACTGCATTAACACTCAGTTCAAGGACACAACATCTCATTTAAACTCTTATGCATGAGATCAGATGAGCTCTTACTCACAGGTAGCGTTAGATGCACTTGCATGAGTGTGAACAACAACTTCCCAAATGACACTTGAAGCAGCAGGATTCATACCTGCCAGCCAAAACAGGACTTGTGTGAATTCAAGAGGCTAAAAGCGGCCGCATCTCGTCTCTCTGTCGCTCTTGTCTTTCTACTTACAGGAAGTCAAAGTGTGGAGCTCTGTCCTTTGTTGGTGAAGCGCTGCTTTTTTGTTTTCCCGGCGCAGCTCTGTCGCTTCCCGGATTCATTCACCGACAGTCTGCTCTCTTTTCTTCAGGACGCTCCTCTCTCTTCCCTTCTCCTTCACATAAAGCCATCCCACTTCTCCCTGACGTCGTCCTTTCTCCTCCTTTCTCTCTCTCTCTCTCCTCCCTCCCCCCCCCGGTTCCCCTCCCCCACCCCCGTCTGTCGAACAAGAGGAAAAGTTGCACAGATGATGATGATGATGATGATGATGAGTTCCTGGAGTCTCCCTTCCCAGAAACTTCTCGCGTAAACGCGTCGAGACTGATTTATTCCTCCAGGCTCTCCTCGTTTGTGTGTTTGTTTTTTTGATAAATCACAACTCTCCCTTTCAGTTTCCAAATGATTCACTCAGAGATGTTGAAGTACAGGCCTGTGTTTTAATAGGAAGCGACTTAATATCTACATTGAGCTCTTAACACTGAGTTTTTGAATACAGTGACTAACAACAAGGGATGTTACTGATTAATGATTAATCGATTAATCGCCGTTTAACCGATTAAAAATGTCTTAATCGACAATAACAGATTACAGATGCTTGTTTTTCAAATATATCCAAATAAAACACAAAATACTGGTGTGAGAAAATGTATTTAATAACAAGTAATTTGAAATTTTAAAAATACAGAAAGACATTTTACACAAGGATCAGATTTCTGTCATTATTTTGTGTTATTTCGTTTAAAATTCAATAACTGTTCTTTTAGCTCCTAATGTAGCCGACTCTGGTTTTACATCAAACATAGATCAAGTCAGTGGTTCAACATATTTCATACGTTATTTATGATTAATCGATTATTGATTGTTAAGGCAGCCGACTATCGATTAAAGAAATTACTTAAAATTTACATCCCAACAAAAATATGAATAACTCTACATAAAGTGGAGTGAACATAATTACGTCACCAGTTACATTGTGGATTGAGATTATTAATAAATAATTATATAATCATACAATGAATTATCATATATTGTTACACATTAAGCAACCTGGCAGTATACAGGCTAAAGTACCTGCTGCAACTTTAAAGGAGACGTGTGCCGTTTTTCCATTTTCCAAATAAATGAATACGAACACAGCCATGAAAAGAAAATGTTGAAAAGCTCTGTCGTTTTAATGTCCTACAACTGAATGCACATACTTGCTTTCTTTTAAAGCGTTATATGAGAAGATTGACATCAATCTCATGTTATTATGTTAAGTGTGAAGCTACAGTCAGCTGCTGTTTAGCTTATTTTAGCTTAGCATAACGAGGGAAACAGTCTGGCACTGTCCAAAGCTAAGAAATAGCACGGCACATAACAACCCAGTAAAACCACATCATGTCATTTTTACACTGACAAGATAAAAACATGTTTATTAGCGACCGAGGCTGGCTGTTTTCCCGTTTACAGTCCTTGTGCTAAGCTAAGCTAACTGGTTGCCGGCTGCGGCTTCATAGACATGACAGTGGTAGCAATCGTCTCATCAAACTCTTAGAAAGAATGCGAAAAAGCATATTTAGGAATTGAAATTTCACTTGAGATTGCTTCAGGACCGCCTGAGACTTAACTTTGACATGACAGCTCTGATTACTGGCTGTGGAATCATAGTTGTTTTCTTCACTGAGGGCTTCAGATCTTAAGCTTCCTCCTGCACGCTGTGTCTCCTCCCGCTCTTTCCTTTCCTCCCACTCAGGGAGCCGAGCTCGAGACATAAACCACACTTATTACAATGTGGTCTGTGGAACTGTGACAACTCGGGGAAGACTGTCACACTGGGACCATATGAGCATTTTAGGGAGGGCAGATACACTGCAGCAGGGAACAGTGAACGACACTGGGCCCCAACTGCATGTTATGAAGGATCGTGTGGCTCGTAAGTAATGTTAAATGGTGACGGGGATAAATCGCCGGAGGAAGTCCCTTTAGATTCATGGAGGCCTTGAACTATTCTGTTTAGAGTCATGTGAGTCTCGACATAATAAGTATCAGAGGGATCATTTACAGACAGGTTTGGAAAAATGTCATGCTTTTTTATGCTAGATGGAAAATATGGTCTTTTCTCAGGTCTCTGCACTGGTTTAGAAACATGTTTAAAATATTCCTGTTCGTCTATAACCTCAAATCATCAAGCAGCAGTCGGCTAACAGTCCCAGTATTGTTTAATATGGTCCACACACTGTAGCTGAGGATACAAGACTCCACCTGAAATCTAACTCACCGTGAAGACTTGCTTTGATATCTAACAATAAAGCAGGGGATCTCCGTCTGTCTGTCTGTCTGTAGGCAAATATACTATTAATGAATGTTGAATAAACATCGCTCTATGATGTCTTGGAGAAGCAGACGTAAACAAAATAGAGATTAGTGTGTCGCAACAACTTGCTGTAGTGACACGTTGCATTGAGAAAAAATAAAAGCAGTGGGATTAAACGAGTCTGGATGAGTGGGGAGACACATTCAAAGCAGGTTTTTTTTATTCTTCAGCAGGAACTGGATGTGTTTCTGTTAGTGTGCTAGATGACGTTAGCCTCAAGGGCTAGAAAGTTTACAGTTGCATGGCAGCACCATCAGCTGCTGCAGGATGCCTCTCTGGTTGGTTGTTCTGGTCTGGCTTTGAAAGATGTAATCATCCAGATTTAAAGAGGCTCTATGTAACAATTTGTAGCAATTTACATGTATTAAACATGTTTTTTTTGGCCATATGTGAGCAAATTTGTCACGTGATGTGAAAAAAGAGACATCTCGGTTGTCTATACAAGCCTGTGGTCACTTTGTTCAAGTTGTTTAATGCTGCTGGACAATACATTTCTTTGTGACAGACAGATTTTTCCACAACAATCCAAAGATTTTGACTTTGCCTGGTTTCAGTGCCTCTCCTGCTAACGAAGAGCAACAGCAGTCCTAACTTACGTTAGAAAATAGAGTTGGAAATGGAGCCCGCCAACATAAACTAACTAACCACAACACAGAAGCTCCACGGACAAACTTGTTTGATGTTTTCAGGGCGGTCCTGGTGAGTCTGTGAGCAGCTCAGGAGGCTTAAGACTGACTCTGTAAATCTCTCACTGTACCAGATAGTAAACACTAATAACGTTACCGGTTAAATACCTCTGCTAATTAAATCCATGCTCTACTTTACAACTGCAGCAGGGAGGTCAAACCAACCAACTAACTGTATGCAGTTCACTTTGACAACATTGCCACTGTGGGGGCTTTGTAACTTCTCTTCCTTGGGTGTGTTCTTGAGGAAGTGTTGGCCCAAGGAAAATGTCTGTTCAAGTTGAAGCTTTAATTTGAATGTAATGCGAAATAGTTTAAAGAATAATAATGCATCATATGTTTTATTCTTGAACAGCATGTGTTGAACGGGCACTGCACCAGACATTTAAAGCATGGCTTCACATATTACAGTGACACCCTCTTCACTCTGGTTGAGGGATCCCCTGCAAGTTCTTGTACTTGTTCAGCTTCATATTCCAACATGCTTGAGCCAATGGAGAAGCTGTTATATTGATAAAACTGAGTAAAAGTAGCTTGTGTGCTAGATGTTAAATGTCTCCTTGGTGTATTTTTCTGTCCTTTCCAGCAGAAGACATATAAAACATCATCACTTTCTCCCTCTCAGTAGATTCCTCCGCATGCGTCTGTTTATTAAACACAAGTTATGTATATAGATTGCACAAAATTGTATAAATAATTTACAATACACTCTAGTTTTTGTTGAGACTATCAGAAATTATGATTAACAAAGATCCCATAAAGTGTCAGCATTTGTGGGACTGATTCACTTGTTACCATCCTGATTTCTTTCAGCTTCGCCCTCATATTTTGCAGTGTTTGTGACTCTGCATCTCAACCATAATGAGTCTCACCACATTGGTATTTACTGCATTCTCGCTGCGTGCTGTTTCTGTTATTTTGAACAAGCCATATACAAAACCTAAAAAAAAAAAAAAGCACATCAACTCCTCTTCCCAGCCTGTTAACACCAGCTCTCATTTCCTCCCTGGGATGCTGCAGTGGGAGCTTGTTGAGTGCAGGCCTTCACGCCGCCCTCCTCACATTCTTCACAGCCTCAAACAGACTTTACAGTTTGTCTCCTCGCTCACACGGCGCCTCGCGTCTCCACTGTGTCATTTGGTCGAGCCCTGCCTTCAGGACTTCCTCTTTCCACACCAGATCTGTCTGTGTGTGTGTCGTCCTGGTGAGAACACTGTGGGAGGCAGAGAGGTCTGTAAATAGAGAAGTGTGGTCAAGACAGCGCTCCGGTCTCAGAGGCAGGAAGATGTTCTTAGCTGCAGGGCAACTCCATGGGAAATCAGACAGAGACACTGGGAGAGATGACTGGGTTTGATGGTTAGTGGCTGTGGGGATAAAGTTAGTCTCTGTGCAGAAATGATGCCATGATGCCATTCCTGATGTATGTGTGTATAAATATTTGTGAAATAAGGGCTGGTGTAATTGCATTTCTTGCAGCAATAGTTAAATCATGTCAGATTTTTAAAGCAAAGATGAAGATTTGAGGCCATATGGGTCCCAGACCACTCAGAGGTGGTCTGGGACCCATATGGCCACATTGGTTCAGCAGTGTGTATGTGAATGTGTCCTGGGCAGCAGGATAAAATGTTGGCAGTTAACAATTATGCAAACCACAGATATGTTCACATTTGTTTGTGACTGCGTACCATATTAACATTTCTATAAAACATGACATGTCACGTTCACATGACATGTTTATGACCTGACTTTCATATACGGAGGGGGAGGCGATGGTGGTGGAGTGACAGATGAGAGTGCTGCCAAGCCAGGGATTGTATTGTAGTAAGAGACTGCGTTTCGACATTTGTAAGTGAGCCACCACTGGATATTTTAAGGAGACCTCGAGACAATTTCAAGCTGTGTTTGTGGTGATCAAAACAGGTATTTTAAGCCAAAACGTGTTCTTTTCCTAACTCTAACCGAGTGGTTTTTGTGCCTAAACCTAACCATAGCATGAGCACCACTGGCGCTGTATGGAGGGGGGGGAGTTAGGACGATTCTAAGGGCCCATGACTGACAGGGGACGCCAGACGTCCATATTGACCACCCCCCTATATCTGCATGAGACTGTATGGTCCTGCCTGAGTGCAACAGTGCTTGCCTGAGCGGTGCTTGCTAGCAGATAGAAGTAGAACTTTTTCATGGCGGACATTTTGACTTGTCAAGGCAGGTAAATCACAGGTGGAACTTATAACATGAAGGATGGCTGCATTCTACTTAGGTAAGCTATTTCCAAATCCATGGTATTGTGCATGCTCACTCAAAGACATGTCTTGCTGGGACACCGAATAGTATGGAGCCATCGTTAACGTTATTGATTGTTGATTGATTATTGATAATGATAATTATATGAAACAAAAACAGTAATGGATGCTGGACAGTTTGAAGCATTGAGTGACTCCGTTTGTAAGTATGCAAAGGTAGAGGTATGTGCAGTTTTGAATGGGTCGATGGGGTCCTGGAGATGTGGTTACAGCAGTTGCACAGGGTTCGCGTGGTCTGTGGTGATGGGGCCCAAAATCCCTGGCAGCGCCCCTGATGACCACTGCATTGACACAAGATTGAACACTGAAAACTGAGCCTAAAGAAACATGAAGTTGGCTTGTCAGGTGTCTAAAGGTGTGTCTTACCAGGCAACGCTCAGCAGCTGTGGAACACACTGTGTCATGATTTTATTGACAGTAAACACATGACATTTTTTTAAATACAGTCAAAAGTTAATAATCTACTTTTTTGCTCCCAGGTAGAAAGCCCACAGACTCACTTTACCTTGACAGCATGAAAGACATCGTCACACTAGAGACCTTGTTGCACTGGGATCACAGCAGCCACCACACCCATCAGCATGTTCATGTTCCGACCCATGACCACTCAGTACTCATTACTACACTGGTATGTGAGTGCACCTAAACAGGACTTAATTTTCCTCGTAAAATACAGTGAGTTCATTTGTTTTTTACACACATACTACCAGTCCAGGAAGAAAGAATCCACTTAATTAGGGGTTGAAATGCCTCCGTTCAGTGAGGTAAACATAAACATACAGTAGGCAGCAGTGTGGTCAGAGACCTGGCATTTAGAAAACAGGAGAATCCATCATTTCCTTTTTTGTTGCTGGGGATTTCCCAGCAGTGCACAGTTTGATGTTGGAGATGAGGTCACAGCAGGACACACATGAGACAGAAATAAGGTATGACAGAGAGGTGACACAAGACTTTGGACCACAAAAACAAAAACGAACATAAAAGATGAGAGCACACAGGCCCTCCTGGGATGAACCAAGCGTGAGTGAAGTCATGACCTTATAAGAAAGGAAATAATGTCTCATGTATTATGTTTCAACATGATGATTAACGAAGTTGTAGCATTTCATCTGAACAACAAAAACAGCAGGGCTACTCGATCTGCGTCTGACTCATGAGTGTGCACACAAATATGTAAACCAGAGATCATCTTATATGGTGATTGTGCACCTTGGCTCAACATTAACTCTACAAATATTTTGACTCTTTGCTTAGCCAAACTTTATTTATCTGACAAACCTTCTTCTGCTAATGTCAACATATTAATCAACCTGCAAACATACAGCATCATCGGACTCATTCCCGTGAAAATCACATTAAAACCTAACTAAGCATCAACAGTTACACAGCTGCCAAAATAAACATGACGTTTGGATGCAGGTGGATTGGGTTTGGACAACACATCAGTGGTTGCTAACAAACAAAAGAGAAACACCAGTGAACTCGGGATTTTCTTCATCGTTTCCAAGCTTATTAATAAAGAAAATGAACACAAGGAAATAGAGGGAGTATTGTGTTTGACACCAAAAATTCACAGGTTCTTCTTGGATATAAAAGGTCAAGATTTTATTCCACTCATCTGGCTAATTTGATGACGATATAATCTCCTGCACTGATTATCTTTTCATGCGCATTTAAGTGGTGGCAGGGTCTGCACAGCTGTGAAACTATACAAAAAGATATATATTTATAGCATTTGCTCACCAAGAGGTAATTGAAGGGTTACCATTTATTACAGCAAAGTACTTTATTTTAAGTGTGTTTTAAGTTTATGTTCACTTGTTGTGAAGCATCTACTGTACCTGTACACCCCAAACTAATCAGTGTGTTTCTGTACAATAGCTGATGTGCTGAATCAACATTAATTCACATATCGTGTCGTACAGCTGATTGTTATTATGGTGAAAATACACATTCGTAGCTGAGGGACAAATGAAAGGTTATAGAACACTTGACACACAAATGTCAAGAACATAAAATGGCTCCATACCACTTGTCCGAGATCCGAGATCCAGAATTGTTTTGAAAAGACGTTATTTACACCCTCAACTCGTGGTCAAGCTCGCGCACCCACTACAGATGGTGTCATCAGCACTTGTAGCTCAGCAGATACAGTGAAGATTTCAGCTTAAAAAGGGGAGTAAAAAAAAAACTTGCCAGATGAGCCATTTTATGTTTCATCTGTTGTTTGTTATGTTTTAAAACAAGTCCCCATCTACTTCAGTTGTGTAGGAGAATGCTGCGCACTGTGAAGCTTCAGAAATGTTTTGTGGTCTATGAAACTTCACTTGACTTTCCATCCACATGGGGGTAAGCAGATAATGACTGAATTTTCATTTTTTTTTGGGGGGGGGACTTGTCTTTTAAATGCAGAGAAGTGAAAACATGTTTTTTAATATATTTTTTGCACAAAAGCAGAAACTGGAGAGGCAGAGAAAGACAAAAGCTTCAGGCGTTTTTGCGTTTGTTTTGCCCTTTAATGTCTGCACTTGTGCACAAACTAAGTATATCAAAGCATTTCTTTCACTTCTCTGTATTGAACACTCACCCCATTTTATACTTCTGTTGTTTTCTGTCTGAATTCCCAACAAATTACATTCAACAAAAGGCATAAAATGTGAGTGTTGTTATAACCCTTATTTGTTTTTTTCCACCTTTTTTTTTTTTTTTAAAAGTCACTATATGCTCAGACTTCCCTTTAAACTGGATATTTCAGGCCAAATCACACTGATCAAACCATTCAGTGACCTCTGGTGTCCTGCATGAAAGCATGATGGTAGTTACTGTATGTTTCTCCACTCATAAAAGAAGAAAGTGTACTATCACGCCCTCCTGTGTCTGAGAGTAGTATTACATCATGTCATTTTGATTTCCCTCTTTTTGTTTAGTAAATGTTTAACATTAAAACCTAGAAACAAGTAGGTCATGATGACTCATTGCAACCAGATGCCGCTTCTCACAATAAGTGTCTTTAAACACGATAAGAGAGATAAGAAACATATAAAGACTACAGTGAGTGTATTAGGTCATGGAGTGCACTCTCTCTCTCTCTCTTTCTCTCACTCACTCAGTGTCTCTCTCCCTATTTATCGTTCTGTGGCCTACAAATCCACAAAGAATGGACAGTTTCAGCAGAATGTCTTCTTCAGCTTGAACTGTGATTGGACCAGAGGAAGGGGTGGAGGTAAACAGGAGGCTGCAGTGCCACAGAGAGTCCCCCTATAACAGGAGAGAAGAGGGTGAAGCAACAAAGAAAACAGAGCTTGTGAGAAGACGTCGAGAGACGGGTTAGTATCGGCTCCACAGGCTCAGACACACAGCGTTTTCTGGCTAAAACATGAATGCACAGTGCATACAGTTAAAGGATGAAGAAACTGGGTAAGATCATCAATAATCAACTTGAGATCAGCATGTTGGGGTATTGCACCAACTTTTCTCTGCTCCGTTTCTGTTGCCATCTGGCCAGAAGAGCATGTGACAAGTCCAACATGTTATCACTCCATTAGGAGTCAATATTTAACCACAACTTTATCAGTGTCAAACCAGGTCATTCTAAATGTGCAAGCCGCGTATGATATCATGCACCCGCTTCCCTACACTCTCATGCCTTTAAATCTGGCCTCCCATCCCCCAAATCAGCCATCAGTCGATGCTCCTTGACCTTTCACCCTCTTCTTCAGCCTTTGGTCCCTTTGCAACTGCACTTCCAGCCTCAGCCTGCGTGAACTAGTTGTGGCTGCAAAAAAGAAAATGTCACTCAGTACAGCTGCTGGTCAACGCCTGATACTCCAACTGGAATACCTAGGATATCTCAGACGAAACAGGATATGGCAGAAATAACCATGTAAATAGATTTCATAGAAGTGAATCTATAGTGTAACCTCACAAGGCCCCACATGGTTCATTCAGAAGGAGACAGAGAGAAGGAGCTCTGAATTTTGTATGCAAAAAGAAGGTGAAAGACCCCTTTAGAAAAATCTTTCCAAACCTCTTTGGTCCCTTTATTTTGTGTTGCATAAGCCATCAGGTCAGTGAACATGAGGTAATGTGGGGAGTGGGCTTGGTGAGCAGTGTTCACTTTGGTGTGTTTGAGGCTCATTTCTGAACAGGGTCGTAGTTCAGCGTGCACTTGGAGTTTGGGGTCTCTTCCACCTGACTCAGCACCTAAGTGACACTTGATACATCTGAGCTATTTCTACACATGCACACACTTGCAAACGAGTTGACAAACACTCACCATAAAACACATGAGCACCACACTTGCACATTTAAACAGTCCCTCTGGTGTTGCCTTTGCAAGTGAAGCTGTTACACCTTTTAGAAAACCGACCACTCCCCTCTAAATACAGCCGGGACAACATAACATGACATTTGATTTTCTGTTTGATGAATGGCTGGATTGTATGCATACAGTCATTACCTTTCCCCAGTTCAAGGTACATAATTTTTAGCAACTTTTTTTTCAATAATGCTGCTCTGTTTGGCAACAGCTTAGATGTTAAAGGTCACAGATTCGCAGTTTTGCTAACCTTCATGTTTCTCCTGCTCTGATTGGTCACCTCACACACGCCTAAGCCAAACTGCTCACCGTGTCTCCGGTTGGCTCTCTTGTGTTTTCAGCTTCCGGCTAGCTTCACTTCCACTGTGAATATAGGCATATGTGATGTCAAAAAGTCACAAATTTACTGACAATGCATTTCGGCACTTCAGGAGCAATGTTTTCAGAGGGAGAGAGGAGGTCCCGTTGGTGCAGGCTCGGAGCTTTTACATGCACAGCCTATATAAAACACTGAAGGAAAGGGAAAAAAACGAAGTATAACAGGTCTCCTTTAAAATGTTATGCTATATATTTTTATTGTGTGCAAAGTAAGTGTAAAAACAACAGTTTGTGGTTTTACAGGGGATTTGTATGGCTGGGCACGGTGACTTTATGGAGTGCTGTTGTCAACATGAGGCTGACTCCAGGTAGTCCTTGTGAAACACCAAAAAATGGTTAACTTGATGTTTTAATAGGCTACAACATGTAGCAACCAGCACACAATGTGTTACTTATTGAGTTTTGGTTGGCAGTATTTCCCCAAGCTAACTGTTTTTGTTTTTGGTCTTTGTGCTAAACTAAGCTAAGCTAACCATCTCCTGCTCTAGTGTCATATTAAACAGACAGATTCAAGAGTGATATCTCGTCATTGAAATCTTGGAAAGAGAGACAAAAAAATCTTGAACTATTCCTTTTTAATCTGTAAATGTAAAATCCAGTTTGACCCTTTGATTTGCCCCTGAAGATCATCTTGTTCCAGCTCTTCATTGAAGCTGTGTGATGTTTACATCGAGTGACAAATACAAATCCAAGACACCATTTTGTGGCCAAAAATGTAGCATCATTGTGTACACATCTCTCCAAAAGCACAACCTATTTGATATATTTGAAAACTTTGAAATCTCCACTCGAACTTTATAAAAAAAAGTCATTACCGTTTGACTAATGCTTGGCTACGCAGCATGGGTTTGTAAAAAAAGTGTAAAATGAACAGCACATTTCCAAATGAATGCCTGAATCACGTCTAACTACTGCAGTAAACAGTCCTTTTACATCAGTAACAGCACAAGATCAGGGCAGCTCCAATACAAACTGGTGAAATCCTATGGTGAACTATAGATTAGAGGCGTTTTTCTGAACTTTGACTCTGTTGATAAACACCGAAGCGTATCTGTAACATTCCCCCTGAAACTGGATAGACCCAGAGCTGACAGAGCTACACACCACCACACTACTGAAGGTCAATATCCCAGTATCTAGCGTGTGTGTGTGTGTGTGTGTGTGTGTACGTGTTTTATTGTGTGTCTGTGTACTGTGCATGGAAAAAAAATAAGGACAGCAGTGAAGAATGTGGCCAAGAATAGAGGTGTTACTGGTTAACCTGGGTTAAGTATGTTTTTTTGTAAGTGTACTTAAGAAAGCATTCTAATAGTGTTTTACAAAGAGACGTGAAAATAATTATATTTGTCAACAGAAAAGTCCAAAGAAATTGAATTTACTTAAATGTCGGACAAGTAAGAACAGCAGATTCTCACAAAGGAGAAGCTGATGCCACCAAGCTTTTTTCTCTTTGTCACTGTTTAGTCTTGAGTGCCAAGACTAAAGGGGAACGTTACCAAATGGACAAAGTGCATAACACTAGCTTATCTCTTCAGGCATTCGCAAAAGATTCAGACTCTGAGGACACAGCCAGTCTGTAAAGTCCCTAGTTGCATCAGACATTTAAGGGGTCGCATGAGGAAGACGAACGCCTGAAGGATTCTTTTTGAGGTTATCACGATGGTTAACTAAGAGGTCATGAACGTGTACGAACATTTAACTCAATGAAGCTAATTTGCACAATAAACTCTTGTAGAGTTGTGTGTGTTACACATTAATGATGCCCACAATTTGTATTTGCAACAAATCCCACATGGTTTGGGAATAAGTTAAATTTTAAACACATTAACAGATCGCTCTCTCTGTCACATATCCCTGTTTTACCTGAACTGCCTGTTTCAACCCATGGCGTCTTCATTGATCTGTGAGCCAGACTACGTTGCACAATTTCCAAACAGAAATTTGGCAATTATACAGAATTGTGGCACCGACATGAAATCCTCCCATAGTCGCCAAGCAGTATAAAACGGGCGAGGAGCTTCTCTCGGCACTCTCCTGCCCAAAAGAGGGGGTTCACTGTTACCAAGTGCTTAGTGCTGCAACTGAAACTGGGAAAAAGAGATGGCACCTGTAAAGAAGGTAAAACAACCTCTCGGAGAACAATCCTGTATATATTTTGAATTCTGTTATTCTGTCTAGAACAGAGATTTCCTCAGGCTTTAACATCGTGCAGTGTAAATACATACTACGTCATAGTTGTCCTCTTGGTTGATGGACTGTGGCATTGTAAGGAAAAGGTTGACGGTGCAGGTTTCGTGTGTGTGTGCTTGCACTTGTGGTTGGTGAAACAGCCAGACTAAAGCAGTTCCCGCTGGAGAATCTTAGGTGAAAAAGTGCTTTTACCTTTGTACCTGAACCAAAGCGTCTCTCACATAAACACGTTCAGAATCATAAGATTTTCATTGTTCACAGAGATATTTGTCCCTCTATCATATTGTGTCTATATATATTGTCTTTAAATCACGTATATATTGTCCAGACATTATTGTCTTTCTTTGCAGTTGCATTTCTAGAGATATTAAAGGGACACTGTTGGATATTGGTAGACTCAATTTCTAATCTGACAATAGCTACTGTTGCTCTCTGTTAGCGGAGAGTAGCACTGAGACGAGGCACCCGAGAACATGCTTAAAGTCACATCCTTTGGACTGTCGTGGAAAATCTGACTTTCAGAAAGAAATCCACAGTCCAGCAGCTTTAAACAACTAAAACAAATCGTCCAAAGGCTTGTATAGACAACTGAGGTCTCATTTTTCACTTCTCGTTACAATCCGCTCAATAAAAAAGTGATTAATACATGTAAATTTCTACATAGAGCCCCTTTAAGTTATCCACAGAATATGAAAAAGCGTATGTGTCCTTCAGTATAGATGTTGATGTGTGTGCAGGGAATCCTTGAGCGTCTGAATGCCGGGGAGGTGGTGATTGGTGATGGAGGCTTCGTGTTTGCCCTGGAGAAGAGGGGCTACGTGAAGGCCGGGCCATGGACTCCCGAGGCTGCTGTTACACACCCTGAGGCTGGTAAGACAGGCAGCACACGTACACACATTGTATCCAAAACCACATGAAGCCCAGAGATACACTGTATTTACCTTTAATATGACAAAATCTGTATGTTTCCATCAGTGCGGCAGCTGCACAGGGAGTTCCTGAGGGCAGGAGCTAACGTCATGCAGACGTTCACCTTCTACGCCAGTGATGACAAACTGGAGAACAGGGGTCAGACTCTGAAATACACTGTGAGTACTCAAATACAGCACTTTAAAGCCAACATTAGCAAGACTTTGCAGATCTTGAAAATTCACTGTATCCTGTACTGATTGTGCATGAAGAGGCAAAGTCCGTCTTCTTCTGATATCTCCCATTGGATTTTATTTTGAAAAAAAATATGCAAGAGACAACGTGTTGATCCCGTTTGAACTGTGCCATGGATTACACACAGGACTCAATTCAAATAATAACTTTGCAAGTCAAGAAATTCGAAAAGAGCATGATCATCAACAAAAACATGCCTAACTCTTTCAGGGGGCACAAATCAACGAGGGGGCCTGTGACCTGGCAAAAGAAGTGGCCAGTGAAGGAGACGCTCTGGTAGCTGGTGGAGTGTGTCAGACTCCATCCTACCTGAGCTGCAAGAGTGAGACGGAGGTGAAGGCCATCTTCAAGAAGCAGATGGAAGTGTTCATCAAGAAGAACGTGGACTTCCTGATTGCTGAGGTGAATTCACGTCTGATTTTTGAAGATTTTAATACACGTGTCGTGTCAGATCTACTCCAATATGAAACACGGCGCTCAGTGGTGACTCTTGTTGTGCCTGTGATTGCAGTACTTTGAGCACGTTGAGGAGGCCGAGTGGGCAGTTCAGGTACTGAAGACCAGCGGAAAGCCTGTGGCTGCTTCTCTGTGCATCGGACCGGAAGGAGACATGCACGGCATCTCACCCGCAGAGTGTGCTGTCAGGCTGGTGAAAGCTGGTACGTATTTAATCTACCCTGCATGAAAATCTATCCTTTTGTTTACATTTAAGTCAGCAGTATTATCTGATATGGCATCAATCATTTCCCTCTGTTCTCCAGGCGCCCAGATCATTGGAGTCAACTGCCACTTTGACCCCATGACCTGTGTGAAAGCTGTCAGGATGATGAGGGAGGGAGTGGAGAAGGCCAGGCTGAAGGCTCACTACATGGTGCAGCCCCTGGCATTCCACACCCCCGACTGCAACTGTCAGGGATTCATCGATCTGCCAGAATTCCCCTTCGGTAATATTTTGCTTAGACATATAAAAAATAAAACATCATCAGGTGACACCTTTTCATGATTGCCTAAATTTTCCTTCTGCTCTCAGGTCTGGAGCCCAGGATCCTGACCCGCTGGGACATGCACAAGTACGCCAGAGAGGCCTACAAGGCTGGCATCCGCTTCATTGGTGGCTGCTGTGGCTTTGAGCCTTATCACATCAGGGCTGTGGCAGAGGAGCTGGCCCCCGAGAGAGGGATAATGCCCCCTGGCTCAGAGAAACATGGAATGTGGGGTGCTGGTCTGGAGATGCACACCAAGCCCTGGGTCAGAGCCAGGTAAACCATCCCAGGAACAGTTTTAGGAGTAGAACTATTTGGTGAATCTCTTCTTCTGTGTCTAACTTGCGTCTTTATCTCCTCCAGGTCCCGTCGTGAGTACTGGGAGAATCTGATGCCCGCATCCGGTCGTCCCAAGTGCCCATCCCTGTCCACGCCAGAGTGCTGGGGTGTGACCAAGGGCCACGCTGACCTGCTGCAGCACAAAGAGGCCACCAGCAGCCAGGAGATGAAGCACGTGCTGGAGATGCAGAAGAAGGCCAAGTCCACTGCATAAGCAAGAAAACCGAGCCACCCGTCCCTTCAGTACAACAGAGGGACGAGGGAGAAGGAGTCTTTCCCAGTTCTGTTTGGAGATAAAAAGCACTTGTAACAGCGATGCTCCACTTGTGGAGTATTACCATGTAAACCCCAAAACAATAAATCTGAATTTGTAACTTAATTTTTGCATGTTGTCATTGTGGGATGAGTCTTATTCATTCAAAGAAACTTATAAAACTGTCTGTAGGTATAAACATGTCACACATTCATTGACTTGGAAGTTACTCAATACTGACTGGTCTGTAAAAGTGGCTGCCAACTATCAAAAAACCAGAAACCCCCAAACTCACAGAAGGACAGTCAAACACCAACAAGCGTAATTAATCCGGACCGAACTAGTAGCACAAACTCACAATACTCTCATTCAGTTAAAGAGGGGTGGAGGGGAAGGAGTAAACATCGTGGTTGTGTAACTTGGCTCTTGCCAATCAGAGTGGCTCTTACGTAGACCCCTCCCCTTCCTCAGAGAGATTTATAGTGGCACTCTGCTCCACTCAAATGTCGCTTCTGCATCTCAAAGTTTGAGCAGTCAGGGGTCCACACAGCTGCAGGATTATGGCACCAGGAAAGAAGGTATGTGTTGACTTTTGGGGAGAGACTGACTTGCAGAATATCCATGCAAGGGAATAACAACTGATAGTTTTGTGGGATGCTAATAACCATGATGTGTGATGTGTAATTGTAAAGACTCTTGAGCTCCAAACTAAATCAACATATTGAACAAATGCATGTAATTCAAGGGTAGATTAAGACAGATTACAGAGAAAAATGTTTCCTAACTTTTTCTAGTTGTGTATGTTGTGGCATGCATTTTGTATCTGAGATATTTGTGTATGAGATTTCATACACAGGCAGGAGTGTTTCTTAGATTAAAATTTGTGAATGAATCAATCAATCAATATACAGCTTAACTGCAGTGAATTCAAACTCATTGCAGTGATTCTCTTTTGTTAAAAGTTTACACTTTATAACTGAATGTGGATGCAGATGGATTTTGCAGACACGGAGTCTAAAGTGCAATAAATAAAGCTGAAATGGTCACACATGTTAAACTCTGACAGCCAAGAGTGCTGGAACCAAAAGGCGCAGGACGATCAGTCGTTGTGAGCAGTGCAGCTGTTCTCAACATGTGTTGCTTTCTCCATGGCTAAGGGGGCACTGAGAGAACGGGGGCATATGGGAATGGATTTGGGAAAGAGGAATAATGTAAATCGTATTTCTAGTTTCTATATTCCTTAAAATATAACCCTTCTAATACAGACTTGAAGCCAAAAATAAAAAGCCAACATGTTTGGCTCTCAAGGATGATTAACGTAAGGCCATAAGAAGGGCCATAACTCTGCCCAGGGCCTATATTAGAAAGTAGTATGCTGGTGTCAGCTGGTGTCAAGTGTTCTTTCGATGAAAACCTGCAGACCCTTGGGCCTCAGTGGCCTCAGTGGCCCGAGTAATCTAGTCAATCTAAGCTGACATAGATCCACTCTCACAGGGAGTCTTGGAGCGTCTTGACGCTGGGGAAATCGTGATCGGCGATGGAGGTTTCGTGTTTGCCCTGGAGAAGAGAGGCTATGTGAAGGCCGGTCCCTGGACCCCTGAGGCCGCCACAGAGCACCCTGAAGCAGGTGAGAACAACTAGTTCAACATCAAATGGCTTTTTTATTATCCTTCCTTTAAGCATTCTGGGCCACAGTTAAGATGGATTTGTCAGTATGTTTTCCTTATGATGTGTTGTGTTTGTTTTTCAGTGCGACAGCTGCACAGGGAGTTCCTGAGGGCTGGGGCCAACGTTATGCAGACCTTCACCTTCTACGCCAGTGATGACAAACTGGAGAACAGGGGCAACAAGCTCACCCACACCGTAAGTTAAATGGGACATCGCACTTACATAAGAATAAGCAGAACATCGAAAACATAGAAAAACAGTAGCTAAGACGACTCAAATGAACTTATGTTCCCACTACTACTTGATTCTCACCTCTGTTTCACCATAACTTGGTTTTGTTCTGCAGGGGGCTCAGATCAACGAGGCCGCCTGCGACTTGGCCCGTGAGGTTGCCAATGAGGGCGACGCTCTGGTTGCCGGAGGAGTGTGTCAGACTCCATCCTACCTGAGCTGCAAGAGTGAGACAGAGGTGAAGGCCATCCTCAAGAAACAGCTGGATGTGTTCATTAAGAAGAACGTGGACTTCCTGATTGCTGAGGTAGAGATTTTTTCTATTCCTCTTTGTTTAGTAATTTCTGGTGGATGTTTGTGTTGACGTCTCTGCCTCTCCGTCCTGCAGTACTTTGAGCATGTTGAAGAGGCCGTGTGGGCTGTGCAGGTGCTGAAGGAGACAGGGAAGCCTGTGGCCGCTTGTCTGTGCATCGGACCAGAGGGAGACATGCACGGTGTCTCGCCTGCAGAGTGTGCCGTCAGGCTGGTGAAGGCTGGTGGGTTCAGTGTTCTGTAATATACTGATGATCAGAACAGGTTGTAGATCTAAAAAGGGATAGCCCACAGTTTTTAGATAGATGGTATAAACAGTAATATGAAAGTACTTGTACTTTATACCTCTGCTGCACTATATCTCAGGGGAAAATATTGTGCTTTTCACTCCACTAAATTTGTCTGACAGCTTTAGGTACTTGTTACTTTTCCAATGACAAGATTTCATATTCGTCCTGTCCAGTGAAAACCACGTATCTCTTTATTTGGGGATTTTGATTTCTAATGTTTTTGATCAGATAAAGGATGAAGTGTTCCTTTGTGTGTTTAAAAAAATCCTTATTTCTTAAGCTAAACATACTATTACAAGTAGTACTAGTACTAGTACAATTTTGAGGTACTTTTACTTTACTTGAGTATTTCCATTTTCTGCTGTGTTATACTTCTACTACATTTTGGAGGCAAATATTGTACTTCTTACTCATCTATATTTACTTTATAACTTTAGTTACTTGTTAATTTGCAGATTACATGCTGCATCAGAGCCAAAGTACCTCATTGTTTGATTTATTTATTTTATCATCCATTAGATTTGAAAAATAAAAAAATAAAAAAGATTACGATAAGAGGAAAATGCAGAATATTTGATCCAATAATCAGTCAGGCCAGCAATCAATATAGTATAAACATACATCTAATTATATGTTAATTTACTTTTACTTGTGCCTTTGACACTTACAAGTACATTTAATATCAGATACTATAAGACTTTTACTCAAGTACAATTGTAGGTGACTTTAACTTTCATCAAAGTATTATTTTAACACGATATATTTACTATTACTTACACACAATTACTTAACAGGTTCATATTAACTCATCTTGTCCTCACATGACCCCTCTGTAGCGTGTCGTAAGGTTTCTAACTGGTACACATGAGATATGACAGATCTGTTGTCAGTCGTCTGGTATTATGAATTAACTGGGACCAGCCTACTGTCCAACACTGTTTCTGGTCATTTTGTTGAGTCCCAAGTGCCAAAATCATTAAAAAGAATCATTGAAATGTCTAATTGACTCAGGCAAAGAAGGAGGACAAAACAACTGTGGTTTGCAGTTGTGGTTGCAAGATTTGCATTATCTGCAACAGTCAGTTCACACCAAGTGTACGTTCTTCTGTAGGTGCCCAGATCATTGGAATCAACTGCCACTTTGACCCCATGACCTGCGTGCAAACTGTCAAGATGATGAAGGAGGGAGTGGAGAAGGCCGGGCTGAAGGCTCACTACATGGTGCAGCCCCTGGCATACCACACCCCCGACTGCAGCTGTCAGGGATTCATCGATCTGCCAGAATTCCCCTTCGGTAATATTACAGTGTTGCATTTAAATGTTAACATTCAGTTAATGTTATTGTGTCTAAAATTACATTAACTTGCAGCAAAGTCAACCATTCAACACAGAATTAAATGTGTATAAACCTGAATCTTCTGTCAGGTCTGGAGCCCAGGATCCTGACCCGCTGGGACATGCACAAGTACGCCAGAGAGGCCTACAATGTTGGCATTCGCTTCATTGGTGGCTGCTGTGGATTTGAGCCTTATCACATCAGAGCTGTTGCAGAGGAGCTGGCCCCTGAGAGAGGCTTCCTCCCAACTGCATCAGAGAAACACGGCAACTGGGGTGCTGGTCTGGAGATGCACACCAAGCCCTGGGTCAGAGCCAGGTCAGAGGCAACTTTTTATTTGTTAATGTGACACTGAACATCATATATATGCACCTAAACCCAGTCAAATGTGAGAGAGTACTAACGTATGTGTATTTTTGTTTTTTTGTCTCATTCAGAGCCCGTCGTGACTACTGGGAGAAACTGAAGCCAGCCTCTGGTCGTCCTCAGTGTCCCTCCATGTCCATCCCTGATGGCTGGGGTGTTACCAAGGGCCACAGTGATCTCATGCAGCAGAAAGAGGCCACCTCTCAGGACCAACTCAAGCAGCTGTTCGACAGGTCAAAGAGCCACTGAGTCAACTCATCACCTACAGTTGAGCTGAATCAAGCAGTCGTGCCGTGGAGCTACTGACGCTGCACAGTGGTCTGCACTGTCTGAATACAGTGCAGCACCTATCAAACATAATATCAGGGCCGAATCTTCAATTGAGATTGGCACTGTTCTGTGGATGTGTTGATTGTAAGGATGTAGTTTACATGAAGCCACTGTGGTGTCTCAAGTTAAGAGTCGGCCCATGTTAAGATCGGGACCTTTTTTGCTTTCCATGGACCAGTTTGTTTAATAAAAATAAAAATTTGAATTGGTCACTTGACTGTTGAGATGTAGTTTCTTGGTGTGAATGGGTGGATGAAGGCAGGGTGGCGGGGCATTTTCTATCTCTGCTTTAACTGTTCCATCATCTGTAAAGATGTGATGATCATGGCACCGTGCCCACAGGCAAATTTATGACTGTAAAGAACTATTATGCATTGACAAATATAATATAATCTTAAACAGAGCCATGTTTTAATTCAAAATAAGGGCTACCATTTCATGAGTAGGCCTATTTTAGATATTATATGAGCTGTGCAGCAGTTGTTATTATGATTTTCATTACTTACAAGTTATTCTTACCATGAAAAAAGAGAAAAAAAGGCTGTTTGGTGAGACACAGGAAACAAACACATATTATTGGCTCTCTGTGGTCTACAAAAAGAAATGTCAGCACAAGCCGTAGAGGTTTGGAAATCCCTTTGTCTGCGCTGTGCTTCAAGGGCTGGAGACAGGATGGAGATTATTTATGAATGTGTAATTACACATAAATAAAGATAGAAATCTCTGGAATCATGCAACAAATTACAAATCCAGTAGATGGCAGTGTTCTGATATCATGGCCCATATGCTTGACATTGGCCACAAAGAGCCTAGTAGGAAAGATGTTCCCCCAGCTAGCAGCAATCACATGAAATTGGGACAGTACGCTTGTGTTTAAAGTGGTCCTTTATTCCAAGTGTTGTCAAAATTTTAGACACCACAAACTAATCTATAAAACCTGCTCCACAGTATTTTCTGATCAATGGTTTAATATCTTGTATGAAATGGGCCCTCTGTTGATTTTACAAGTTCAAATCAAGATGATTACTAGGGGTGTGGGGTTTAGAATACATCGGGGAAGGCCTAATAAAAGATGTTTTAAGTTAAATTATGGTAAATGTAGGCTAGGGCAGTTTGATCCATAACAGGGATAAAACATCAGAATATCCAGCTTCTGTTGCCATTATTTTGACCAATTTTGTATGTCTTTAAATTAATATAATGAAAGAACAATGTTGAATATGGTATATTTAATTAAGCTAACTTTCATGTATACTGTTTAAGTGGCATATTATATTGTAGAATGACTAGCTGTCTCTATATTATTATATGTGATTACTTAGTATTTGTGCTTTGTTGCATGAGAGATTCATGTTTTAGCTTGAATATCTTTAAAGTGAACTGTGAATTTTCTGCGGGTGACACATCTTCCTCGGTAGAAGATCTCTGCTGCTTTCCTCATCTTTGATTGGGCAAGCCTTTCCCACGTGACCACGTTATCCGTTCCGTTTTCTTTTTTTCAAGGTGGAGTGAAATTAAAGATAGGGTATGATATTTTGCCTTTGCCTAGCACTGTAGTCTTTTACTGACATTTTTAGGTATCACACAAACAATACTCTTGTCTCGTGGTTGCTTTATGAGTAAAAAAAAAGCCTTTGGAGCCTTTCTGGAATCGCATTGTATCGGATTAAGGTCTTTTATTGGTCTATTCTCGTATGTCCTTACTTGACAGGAGGCTAACTTAACGTTGCGTGAACAGGCGGTAGTATGGCCTCAGGATTTGACCTCGGAGGACAACCTTTGTGACAACACATCTGTCGACTGCTTACCATAAACGCCAGAGAGGTAAAGCCATAACTAGAGTTAAGGAATAGCTAATAAAATATTAATTTATACCTTCTAGCCTTGGTTATGCGTGTCATGAAGATTAACATGTTAGCTTTAAAGTTTAAATATAAGTCTCATATTGACGCTATTTATCTGTAGGCTGCAGTAGACATGCCCACCTGCACCATTATCTTTAACTGCATCCTCTGCACCACTGTGTGAATTATGCTATAGAGACTTCACTGTTTATAATAACAACGGCGCCATCTTGTGACTCGTTTCAGCAGCTACAAGGAGCCTTTATTTACCGGAAGTGAACCTGAGGTCGTCATGGGGAGCAAAGTCAGCTCCAAAATGGCTGCCCCCACCGCCCGAGTCATCCAGGTAACGTTGCTCCTGATTTTGAAATTACTCCAGACATCTGTGCGTAGAGCTCAGATGAATATTGTGTCGTGAAAATGCCACGTTTCTGTTGTTGTGAGCAGTTGATGAGTTATTTTTGTGAGGCCGCTTTAGCGATACGTGGCGTTGTACCCTTGTTGATGTCCTTGTTAGACCGCAAAACACTCAGTCATGTCCTGTATGTTATCGAGTCGGGACAGCAGCAGAAACAGTCTTTTACTGACTAAAACAATGTTGACATTAATTGAAGTTTTTACCGTTTTGGCAGTGTTGTTAGCTCGGTCTGTCACGGCTAACCACTGGAGTCAGATCAGTTCAGGAGGTAACCTTTGATAACTGACAGACCTGTTGTTTGTTATTCAAAATCAGACACAGCTTTATTGATCAGGTGTGCGTAAACATACCAGGAGTTTGACTCTTGTTTTAAGTTGCTCTCATTGTAATTTACATAACACACAAGTACAATTTACAGGACGATAGCATGGACATACAACTAAAAACAGGGACGACAAGGCTGAACATGGACGAGTAAAAAATAAACAAAAAGTTAAATCAGTCACTGAACTGTTGTATTCTCAGTGACAAAGATATTGTATCAGTCTTTTTTATGTCAACAGTGTGGATATTAAGACAGTAACTAGTGATTATTTGCATACAAAGTTATCTTTTGATTCATTTCAATTAGCTGATTAGATTTTAGTATGTCTGTGAATAGAAGAAGCAAATATTTTAATTTTAGAGGTTAGGACCACGATGTTTTGCCACTTCTGCTCGCCCTCTGATCTAAACAGTTCATAGAAAATAAAAATTGTTGTCTGTCATTTGTTTTCTGACACTCTGACGGATTGTTTCAGCAATGGTATGGATCAAATTTACTTGCCACATTCATCACTGAAGAGTTACACTTCAAGTTTTAACTGCCCATGCTTGAGGTTTCTGCCACTGAACTACTCTGGTGCTCATAGCCTTAAAAAAGAAAAAAAGAAATTTGTAAAGGTGAAGCCAGGATCAACTTGCTGGCAGCTGTTGTTTCTGGGAGGGTTCAGGATACCTCAAAGACTCAGCTCATGAAACTGAAACATATCTGCATGCCAAGATCCATCATGGGGAAGTTGGAAAATATCTGTTTTGGTTTGGGGTAACTGACCTTTTAACTAACACACAATTCTTAATTCACACAGCTGTCTTATTTTACGTGTGTGTTTGTGTGTGTTTGCAGGCTATTCGGCCTCATAATCCCCTGATCAAATTCCCCAAAAGAACAGACATCCCAAAGCCCAATGGTGAGTATGAAGAAAGTGAATAATGGATCGATAGTTTATATGATTGCCTAAATGAAGGAACCCACCCTTTCTGATTTGTCATTGGTGCCTTTTATTAAGAGTGACTATTTTTCTCCTCTTCTCTAGCCCAAGAGGCGTTGAAAACGCTAGCAGCTAACTTCTCACCGCACAATGCTCCGGGTTCTCCTTCAGCTGCAGCGCCGCCTCCGTTATCGAGACCTCATGTACCTTTGACCCCGATCCCTGGCACACCAGACACCCTGGCCTCTATTCAGCTGTTAACTGCGAGGTACCGCAGGAGACCGATGACGGTGGACGAAATGGAATACATCCAGGTGAGGGCACCACTTACATGTTAGACCGTATCCTGAACATTTTGCAGATAAAGGAGGGAAACTGTCCCGCCAAAACGATCAGTGGAACATTACATTTTGTAACAGTTACATGAACCTAACCTTTGTCCTTGGTTAGAGATAACAATACATAGTAACCTTTTGGCCTTAAAAATCCCCTCATGAGTTGTCTGCCTTGCTGCTGTAGGTGTAGTGTAATTTTTCAGTGTACTCCAAAACTAAAACCTGATGAAATAAATTGGAAGTTTGTTTTGCACTGACACGCACAGTGGATTTCTAACAGTAATGGAAAAGCAGGTTAACAGTTTTGCAAAAACTGAAAATGTAATCTAGATATACTTGGCCTATTTAGACTGAGTGCATGTGCAATATCATGTATTATGGGCGTTCATCTCATGTTCCTGAGAGTATTTTTAACAGATTTGTTTTTTCTTTTGTGCCTCCTTCCCACAGCGCGGTGGACCAGAGTAACATGAAGCGACTGAATCACTGCAACCAAAGTCCTTATCTGTTGGAGATCAGTTTGTGTCTTTACTTCTGTTCCTCAGCACAAGAGAACCTAATGCCACATAAGACATAATGTAGAATAAACTATTACATACATCCTGTTAAAATGTACATACGTTTGTTTGGTTAGATGTTAAATCTTTATTGTATTTTTAAGTCCAAACTGAGGGATGTTCATTGTATTACGCACAACCAAGCCATCACCAAAACTACCAGGTTTTCCTCATTGACTGTACCGGCACTGCAACTATTCCTTACAGTTCTTGTTTCATGTCAAACCTTGGTTTTAAAATACCAGCTCAACTTGAACTTTTGAATTTTGTCATAATTTATTTGAGCTACACTTTCAGTCCCATCATACCCAAATCCAAGCATGCGGCTCTGGTATATAGAAGAAAATAAACGCTTTTCATGCACTGCAATACACTGATCTGTTTTTTTGGAGCTAAATAAGGCTGAAAAGATGCTGGATTTCAAGAAATGGTGTTGGGTTCTTGTGAACTACTGGATTTAAACAATTAAAAGAATATTGTATTTTGATTGTGGTGTTCCTATCATGCTTGATGTAGACACGTAGACACGAGACAAGCAGAAGATAAGGACATTTATAACAGGACATCATCATCAACCACATCATAACTAGGATCAATCAATTTATTGTTGTTACCATTGCTGGCATGCTCTATATGGTAAACATTAACAACATTGAAATTTCACAACAGTGCAGCGGCAACCATTAATGGTTTTCTAACTATGAGATTCAGCAAGCTGTTTATTAGTCAAGATGAATATTGGCACAAGTTGTACAGACATGACAGAAAGGCCAAAAGTGAATATACACTTCACCTGTCTGACTGGCAGATTGTCACCTCAGTCTACCAGATCTGAGAAAGAAGCTCACAGTTTGTATTTTCTCCTCGAGGAGGAGTCACACTCAAGCAAACACACATGAGAAAACAGTTCTGCGTTTGAGGTACGTCTCCTACTGCAGCTCCTAAACACATGAATGCCGTTACAGAACAATTCAAGGCTTTACAAAAATACCTCTTGATGTTCAAAACCCAATATCAAACACGACCTATTCGAACTTCATGAACGAGAAAGTGCAGTATATTCAGATATTAATAGAAACACTTACAGCAACAAGGAACCGTCAAGTCACAAATGGGCACAACACTGGAGGAAACACTGAGGTATGCACTAGATAACTCTGATTATTCTGTCATGGTCACAACATAAACAGCGCTTGTTCTTGGGGAGCATTTAGTTTTGGATAATTGGATCAGAACAGGGATTTTTTATTTTTTTTTGCAAACGCCAGATTAAACATTGCACTTGAAATGAAGTAGAAGCAATCTGTGTTCCATGTTTGCGTACTGGAGGCGAAAGGACTCGTCAATTGCTCTGATCTTCCAGTTCCTCAAAAGCCGGTAAGAAATCTGCAATGGTGTCCACCACGTAGTCGGGCACCAGGTTGTGGTTGGTGGTCAGCTCGCTCTTCCTGTACTCCTGGGCCTCTTCAATCTGAGACACGCCGGTGAGAGTGAGCATGGTGTCGAGGCCACAGTTGGACCCGAACAGCATGTCGGTCTCTAGACGGTCCCCAATCATCAGGCACTGGGAGGGGTCCACCCCGCTGAACTGACTGGAGATGCACTCGAACATGAAGCGGCTGGGCTTGCCGATCACAGTGGCCTTGCGGCCTGAGGCCACCTCCAGGGCTGCGGTGAGGGACCCAGAACCTGCAGGGGGTAGAGATAAGAGGAAGGTTAGACATCCTTGGACACATTTAATTTTGATACACTATTCTGCAATACTTGATTCAGTGCAAGTTATCATCTACAATACATTACAATATCTGTGTGACTGAAGATGAAAAAATACCCCATAAATTATGTTTATTATGTATTCATTTCCTGCATTGTGGTGTCTGTTTCATGAAATTTGATGACTGATATGACACAATGAACCAAAGAAGAGGGCATAGAGTTACCAGAGAGCTTGAGGACTCTGGTATGTGACATTAAGAGAATTATTTCAGAGCACATGCATGTTTTAATAAAAATATAGATATCTGGTGCCACTGTATCAATGATGTATCACAAGAGGAAGTGATATAATACATTCCCGTATTTATACTTTGTCCCACCCCTCGAATCGAGTACTGCTGTTTTCCAGAGAGCCACTGGTTAAGGTCTGTTTCTGGGTTACTGAGGAGGGAAAATTGGCATCTCATACCTGAAAGTTCACTTTGTGTTTTGCTTATTTGATTATGTGTAAAGCAAAGGTCTTGTTCTGCATTATTACCTAATCTTTTTAATATTTTTGTTCTGTCTTTCTTCGAGGTTACCTACTAGGGTTGTGCTAGGAAATGAGGAGAGAGAGGGGATGGATGACACGCAGGAAAAAACCCCCGGGCATATTAATAAAAAACCCCATTGCATATTTTAATGGTGAGACTGAGCACCTGAAACAGTTCTTGTTGAGGCCCTGTTTGAATACTTTTTTAATATATTCATTCAAACCTATTTTTAAGACTCTGGGAATCAGTTGAGGAAAGCCCTCATTTTCAGTGATGCTGTGCGTGAACAGAGACATCAAGCAAAGCAAACACAAAGCAAACCAGAGTAAAGTAATTAGGCAAACAACAGCGTTGTTAAAAATGGATTTTTTTATATTTTACTGCATTAGCGGGGGAGGACAGACATGGGTTACTGACCAAACACTCTGTGATTACTACCAATTACTGTTGCAATACAGAGCTACTTAACACTTAGTTTAGTTCATGTTGTAGAGATTTCAAGAGACTGCAGCACTAACACTAAAATCAGTCTTTCCAAGATCAGACGTGGCACGACGTACGTGAAGAACCAGCCAGCCACTGGAGCGAGTTAAAAATTAACCAGGGTAACAATATAAGTCAGATGTTATATAATACACAATGGTAATTTTCCAATCAGTTCTTTAAAGGTAAACAGATACCAGTGATTATAACGGCCAACCGACCTTATCACGGAGGATGCAGTGATGTGTACTGTAGCTGTCACTTAAATAATGCTGCTCATTTTTAAATATATATGTGTGTGTTAAAGTGACACAAAAGCTGAGGCCAGGTGGTATTTCAAAAGTCCCTGAGCTTCCAGGCTAAACATACTGTAGTCTGCACTGTACACAGGTGATGGGGTTACATTAACAATGCACAGAGTGAGTGGCAGTCAGTGAGAGCCCCTCTATTCAGCTGTGGGTAACTCATCACAGTGAACACCATGCCATGTTTGTATTTCTTTGTCCATAAGATAAGTGTGTGACGCAGCAGGACAGCAGCTAGAATTTGCTGGTTGACCTCAACCTTAATTCTGTTGTTGGCTCAAACTATTTTGTTTGTGTCGGACATGAGGAGATTAAACCCTGCGGCCACAGCAGATTCACACCGACACTCCAAGTCTCCACAGATACACACAACACGAAAGCATATAGGGTAAACTGGGGCTAATCGTGATATGAGACTTCATCTTAGATTTTTTACATCACATTTTTCAACATTTTTCCCCTCTTTCTATCTTTTTATTCCTTTTACTGTTCTTAATCTATTTATGTTTTTATTTCTTCTGATGTGACGTTGTCTTATTACTGAGTTTATTCTTTTATTTATTTCTTTATCTGCATTGCTTTTTCGTGATCTTGCCCGTTTTAAATCGCTTTTATTCCTTAAACTTGTAATTACTCATGTTGACATTTTGTGTCGTGCATTTTGTGTTTTGCCTTCTTGTCTTAACTTCTCCTTAGACTTAGGCTTCCTTGTTTGGCTTGACTGTTTAATGTTCTGTAATATTGGTCTTACTGAGTTTTCTGGTTTTTTGCTTTGCTTGTTTGTCAAAGCACTTTGTAAACTCTGTTTTTAAAAAGGTGCACTATGTAGTTTTGAGGAAGAAATTCAAATCAGAAGAGAAAGATCTTCATTATGTGGCGGACCCTGCCACCTTTCTAGCTTCAAACAGTGTTCTGGGGACCTCAATTTCCTCTGAGAACAGCTCGTTTATGGGAAAATAAACATTTCTGAGTTTGAATTTCTTCTCCAAAACTACATAGTGCCCCTTTAAATATTAGGACAATAGAAATCCTGTTATGTATGTGACATTTTCCTCAGGCATTTAAATTGATCAACTAAACTGTAATATAGATTTGCTGTTAGTTAAGCATGCAGTCACTTCAATCTGAGGGGCCCCCTGACCTCTGAGACTCCTGGGTCAGAGCCCAGCAGGCCCTGACAGTGATATCCCAAACACACAGAGGTGGTCCTGATCTGGACTGGAATGAGCACGATATTGTGCAGAACAATGAGAGCCCCATCACCACCGTCATACCTGGCAGTATCCTTCCACCTGACAGAGGGTGCCACGGGTCGTTGTCGGTGGCCAGGAACAGACAGTCCGGGTCCCTCAGGTAGCACGAGGCTTTGGCCAGTTTGAGAAAAGTCATTTGGTCATCGTGTCCCACCAGCACCGCCTTGACGTCCGGAGCCAGGACGCAGTTGTAGATGGTGGCGTCGGGGTCGTCCGCCTCCTCCACGCAGGGGATGCCCGCCTGCTGCAGCTCTCTGCGCAGTCCGTCGCAGCCGATGACGAACACCTGGCCGCGGACCTTGACGACGTCTCTCAGGTACAGAGCCGAGCAGTACGACGAGCTGAAGATCTGCTCCAGCATCACGTCGGTGAAGCCCAGCCGACAGAACTTGTGCACGTAATTCTCCCGGGGCCTGGTGCAGTTGTTGGTGACGAACACTACGTTTTTGCCGTGGCGGATCAGTGAACTCACCACCTTCGCCGCGCCCGTGATCGCGTTCTCCCCGTGCCATATGACCCCGTCGCAGTCGAACAGGATGAAGTCCTTCGCCTCCAGCAGATTTCTCAGCTGCGGACCTCGAATCTTCTGGCAGCCTTTGAAGCCAAAGGCGCCTGCCATCCCGGCTTTTTCCTCGGTTTCCTCCGTCTTTCACCTGCTAGTGGCCCCCCATGTCAAAGGCCGGTGCATAACGTGGTGAAGACGGCGTGGAAACGATATGAAAACAAATCAACGTCAGGGAATCACATTGCAGAGTCCTTGGTGCGGTTACATACACTGGCAGCGGGGCTACATAAACATTGACGTCTAGCCACGCCCACGCTGTCAATACTAACCAATCACACTTCCGCACTTCAACCAATCAGATTCGTGTGTGTCACTGGCAACATCCTCTGAAAAATTTACATGGCGCCCCCAGTGGACACTTTAAATATAACATGTTGTCATAAAAGTACCTCTCAGTGAAAGTGCTGCACCAAATAAACAGTGGTGGAAGACGTGTGACGTCAATTAATACTGTATTACAAGTCAATGTTGTAATGTAAGTCTTAACATTATGCACAACTACCCCTCTCAAAGTGTTATATTATTATTTTGTTAAATTAATTTATTGTTATTTGCACATTGCAATATCAGTATCTACTGCGACCTTGCACAATCCGGGTCAAACCTTTTGCACTACTGGATAAATCTGGACAGTCTTCACCTACTTTAAAAATCGGTCACACTCTATTTATATTTTTATTTTTTTTATTATGTCTTTTAGGTATTTTTAGTATTGTTTGTTGTTTTGCACCTACACACCACAGCAAATTCCTTGTATGTGTAAACTTACTTGGCAATTAAAGCGATTCTGATTCTGATTATTGAGGCACTAATGTGTTAGCAGCATCTGGTAAAACTTCATTTTAAAGGTCTGCAAATTTCATGGAAAGTAGGTGGTAATTATTGTTTAATTATTATTAAACATATTTGAAATTTCTTTGAAATCACCCCGAAATAATTCGGGCATCATTTCAAAGACATTTCACACGTTTCTTGGTAATTACCAACTGATTACCATGAAGTTTGCAGACCTATATAATAAAGTGTGTTACCAGTTATTATAGCCTTCATGGCAGTCGCATTCAGTGCAGGACTGTTGTATTTGACCAAACAGACCCATAAGTGAATGTATGTTTTCATTATAATCTTCAACTATAAAGACGCCGTGTACAGTCATTCAGAAAAATGTGATGGAATGAATCTAGTGGCCAGCACATAGCCATACTTGACTGTTTACTTTCTTTTTATGACTAGTTGTGAATTAGGCTTAAATCCAGGAAGCCAGGATTGTTTGGAAACTAGTCACACTGGCAACTTTTTCTCCGGTCACTAGATGGGGCTCTGACACAAAAACAACACAGATTTGAAATACAGAACACACTGGTGAAAACCCCAGGAACTCTAATACATACAGTACATTCATGCACTCTACAGGCTCCCAGTTGGGCCTGTTACTAGTAGAGGAATCACTGAGCTGATACACAGAGTTTTACATTAGAGCTTATCAGATTTATTTCTCATTTCCTCTTTTTTTACCCTCAGTTATATAAGCAGCCACAACCAGTTCCCTCTACTATTGCATTTCTGATTCTGAATCCATATTCATCATAACTAAGACACAACTCATGTGGGCATCCTTCTAGAGCCACGTGACAAGTCTGCAACCCAGTATCCACTTCCACTAAACAATTGAAGTAGATCAGGACTTGTTTTAAAACGTCAATAAAATAAAATGGCTCCATTAAGGCGGTCGAGCTTGTGCACCCACTTCAGACAGGGTGCAATTCTAACTCTTTTAGCTTAGCAGCTACAGTGAAAACGTCTTTTCAAATCAAAATTTGGGTCCCCACAACTGACTTTCCATCATTATGGGTGTGAGCAGATAATGACAGAATTTTCATATTTGGGTGAACTTATCCTTTAATGCCAGTTAAAACTATATCTAATCATCCATTTTCCCCCCAACACATGTCTTCCTGACTTCAAAAGAACACTCAAAAGTAAAACCTTTCGATAACAAATCAGCTTTCACCTGCTCCATCGCACTTCTTTGAATACGACATTGTGATTACAGGATTTTATATCTGTAGATTTCATTAGCTTGTCACTGCAGAAAACCTGTGGTAAAACTGTTATGAACCAAGTGTCATGTTTGTAAATAAAACAGCTCGAACTTGGATGAAAAAAAAAAAACAGAACTGTCAATTAACTACAGTTACAATGTTTAAATGGTCTATTACTGTTATCTGTGTTCTCTGTTTTATTCTTTGGCACGCTCATCACTCTTTCTTCTGATTCTTCTCTGCTGTAGGATTTTCCTGCTTTCTATTTTGAGTTGGCGTATTCTTCTTCTGCTTCATTAAAGTTTGCTTTTTTCCCCCTTTTTCTTTTTTCTTCTCCCAGTGCTCCTGTCCTGTCATGCTTCGGCTGCTTTGCCCGGCCTGTTTTGGATTGCGTGCGAGACAGAGGAAGACTCACTGGCACCTGCAACTGCCAGACAAACAGACAAATGAAATGCAGGAAAGGAATGGACAGCTGAATGGACAGAGAACAAGCTGTCCTAATTGGTCATTATTTCCTTGCTAATCTATATTTTCCTCCCTGCTAACCCCCAACACAGATGTGAGGAATGAGAGGGGGGACAGGACAGGGAGAGGGGGGGGGGTCCTCTTAGGCCTGGTCTGGCTTGAGCGCTGACCGTGAACATTGCTGTGCGCTTTTGTGTCTTGTTTAGAAAGGGGAAGGAGACTCAGTGGAGAGCAGCAGAGGAGGGTGTGGAGGTCAGAGTTGAGACTTGCAGGTGGTGCTGGTGGTTAATAACTGAAGAGCCAGCAGACCATAACGCTGCTACAAACACACACATGATGCACACACACACTTTGCAGGTAGGAGTATTATATGACTCTCAAAGCAAAACAGCACACAAAAACAGTCTCAGCATTCATTCATCTCCTAACACAGTTTACCACCATTCGGAAACGTGCAGCAACAAAAAAGTTCTGCTCAGTTGGGGTGTATGTGCGTATTTTGCGTGTGTACTGTAAACCACCCCTGCTTGCAGTGCAGGCAGGTCAAAGCAGCACAGAGGTGTTGGACATTGTGGCGCTGCGGTACAAATGAGCCGTCTGGTAGACATGAAGGCGCTGGGAGGGGAAAGGCCAGGACACTTGGCATTAGGGCTGTTGCACTTACATTTATACACTAATGTTTAAACATTTTTGTTCTTTTTAAGTTAAGCCTTTTTCATTTTGTCTGCTTTGCAGTGAAGCTTTACTTTTGATAATTAAAGTTCATATTTTTGGGGAAAAAAGCTCCTGTTTTGAAATTTTATTTTTGTCGTTAAAGGGTAACTCCACCAAATTTCACATTTTAAAGTGTGTTTACAAGTCTTGGGGAGAACCACTGCATATGTGAAAAAAGTAGTATAAAGTTTTTTGTGGCTCCAGATGGAGCTGCATGTAATCTGATAAATAATCTGATGTAATTCCAAATGATGTCACTAAGTGGCTAAGTTGCATTGTGGGTAATGTAGGCATAACATTTTTAAAAAAAAAGTCCTGTGGTCCGGCTTTGCACTCCTATAACACTTTTGAACTCTTGGAGTTTAAAAACAAATGACCAAATTGAATCAAATTCGTCCTTTTCAAAATCTGGTGCTTACATTACCCACAATGCAACTTAGATATTGAGTGACATCACTGGAGGCAATTTATCACACATTAAGGTGTGTTTACAAGTCCTGCAAACACACTTTTATGTATAAAATTGGTTGACTTTCTCTTTAAGAGATACCTTCTCTGGTCCTGGCGGGGCTGATAAAGAAGTTTTAGTTCATTGCATGTGTCAGAAAAAATGTCTCCTACAATAACATGCCTGCTATCACCAATTGTTTCAGGTATTTAAAGACGAATTGTCTGAATCAGTTACAGCAAACATGGTTTATTTACTGAAGATCTGCAGTATTTTAGAGTAGCGGGAAGTCACTTTTTTACAAGTTCTCATGCTGGAACAGTACACAATAAGTTTAAGATAAACATGTAACACAGAACTGAGGCATAAACCTGAAGTGTCTCTGAGGAAATGTTAACTGCTGCTATTGTGTTTTTTTGCGTTTATCCCTGCTGTTCTTGTTCCTACAGAACGTCCAGCAGAGAACTACAGGTCCAAGAAGCCCCAGGAAGAGAAGGACCACCAGATCCAACAGGTATCTCTGGTGCCATGGTTGCGTCAGTGAAACCGGCCTTAAATGAGTTCCACCTCCACTGTGCAGGATGTGCTCCACCCACTGGACAAGTCGACGAGCTGGAGGGACTGGATGGGATTTGTGGATCTTGCTGAGGGACAAAGCTGAAGACTTGAACCTAGAAAAGGAGCAATTGTTGAAAAAAATAAAGAGAAACAAACACCTCTGTACTGGCATCACAAATGTTGCCCAGCTACACCATCCACATACCTGACGTCCTTTATAAGTGTTTGAATAGCAGAGCTTAGCAGTTCCCTGGTGATGTGTGTGGGTTTGATGGTGAGGCCAAGTCCCTTTGTTTCAGCCCTCACCACATTATCAAACTGGTCTCCAAACAGAGGGATTGCCAGCACAGGAACAGCATGGTACACTGCCTGCAGCAGGCTGTTTTGTCCACCATGGGTAATGAAGAGACGCACTTTTTTGTGACCTGTGGAAAACAAAAAAAATGACAAGAATTCATTACTGAGGCATTAATAGTGTTTGTTCAGTCTTTTTCATTCATATGAAACAATGCACAGATCGATGACCAGATTGTACGTCCATGATCAGTCCCACTGTATTTGTATCTTTGTTTATAATTTTAATGAGATAAAACATAACTTTAAAAAGCAGCACTTGATTATTATGGTATTTCTGTAAATATTAAGAGGTTAAAGGGAAAAAATGGAGAAACAGTGACCTAGCCTCCTTCTGCTGTTGTCTTGACTGACAGAAATCTCCCCCAAAATTCATTGTTTTAGTCCTCTTTCAGATAGTCATTGAACAAGCCCTTTGACAATCTACCATATATTGTAACTCACCTTTATGTTTGTAACAAATGGTTATGATAAGTGAGGCAGACTGTTCCTACCCAGCAGGTCATTAAGAGGCAGCCAGTCCACAAGCCTGAGATTAGGAGGTCTGTCCAAGTGATGTGGCCACCGACTGAGGTCATACCTGCAAGCAAAACACATCAGGTTCACGAGCTTCTCGTAGCATCCTGACATCAACGGAAAATTCCAAATTTATTTTGGTTGTTTTTTTCCCCATCTTTTCATGACTCTGAAAATAAAAATACTGTTTGTTTATCTCCTGTTTTCTCATAAAAGTTGATACCTGTGACAAACAATGTTTAAAATGATATTTAACCTCCAGAGCACGCCGTGAGGGATCCTGGAGAAGCCAGCCACAAGCTCTATAAGCAGATGGTCCACAGAGACTGAAGAGACCATTGATCCCAGAGTTACGACAATGAAACCCGCCTCTCCAAAACTGGAGATCCACAACTGAAGATCCTGAGGGATCAAAAGGGTTGGGGTATGGGCAATTGAGAAAATATGTAGAGGGAAATTTGCAGAAGGCATCATATATATCGTTAATTGTCAAAATGCTACATATATCATAATCATAATATGAAACTTAGAGCATATCATCCACCTCTATGTACCTCTATACAGTTTAATTTTTAAAAAAATTGCAGTGTTTTAATGTAGTGTACATCCTATAAATTTCCAGGAATTTACTGGTGACTGAGTTGTAAGAATACAGTAACAATGGTAAATTACGGTACAAGTAAATCTGTGATAAGGGTACAGCGGCATACAGTAATTTAGTAATAACCTATTGCAGATTTACAGTAATGTGGTTGAGTTATAGTCAACTGCTGTAACATACTGCAAATTGTTGTGAATTTACAATAATAAAAGATGATTGATTTTACCTCAAACTACTGTATTTCCACAGTAAAATTGTGTCTGGTTACTGTAGAAATGCAATACATTACTGTAATGTTCATGTATATTACTGTAAAATGATTACTTTATACTACTATGAATTTACTGCAAGTAATTAATTTAATAATTATTTTTTATAGTGCAGGATGTGAGGGAGATGGTTGTGCATGGGGAAGAACAATATTCCAGAGGGAAGTGGGATTGGCAAAGGTAGAGAGAGGGGAAGAAGTTAATTTGAAAACAACAAAAAAGTCTCACTAATGTGTTTATCATGTGTGTCAAGAAAAGAGACCTGCTCCAGAGGCTTCGCAGGTTTATTCAGCAGACCCCCCACCAGCACACTGTAGGGCATAAGAGGCTGTGGGAACTCCAGTGAAAAGTCAGTGTTGAATGCCCAGAGTTCGGCTCCTTGATGTAACTCCTCCAGACCACCAGGAGGTGAGCCTGAGTCAAGGTGGCGCTCGGCTACTTCCCTAAATGTCGACCATACAAGTTCTTGGCCTTTGATATGAGACACAAGACAAAATCCAAAATCACCACTGTATGTCCAATGTTTGTTTAAGGCCATTCAGATTTAATTAATTAATAAAAAGTGTATGAAGGAAATTGAGCAGATAAATATCCTTGACAATATGTGATGTCCCTTGTAACACCACTCTTACCTACAGGAGCCAGGAGTGAATAGAAGAGGTTTTTTGCACGGCCCCAGAGGTTCATGTGGTCAGACAGCTGGGAGCTAAAGACTGGGATGTAAGAGACTGGGCTGGGGAGAGCGATGGACAGAGGACCGTTCAGAGTGCCGGGATAGAAAGCTATATAGTTGATACCTGAAGTAAATGAAGAGAAAAGTGCATGGAACTTTTCATCTGCTGTCGATTGAACATTTTGAATGAATACACCTTCAATCTACAAATAAGTGCCAGTGTATTTGTCAGAAATTATAACACCGTAGTAATGTAGCAATGTAATAAGATTTAAAAGGATGATAGTAATTATGACTAATCAAAGTAATAAGAACAGCAGATGTACCAAGTTTGCGAGCCAGGAGGAAGGAACAGGGGTTAAAAGCATCGAGGATGGTGATGTCGTAGCGCTCCCTCTGGAGGAAAGTTATTACCTCTTTGTCCCCTAACAGCTTGTCACACTGATAGGACAGGTGCCCCATGAATTTTAGAAAGTTATTAAAGTCATCCCTGTGAGAAAGAGGGAGGAAGGAAAAGAGAGAGTAAGAAAAAGGCATGTAAATCTGATCAAATACAGTGCTGTTATAGACCAATAACTTCAACTATTTACATTAATCTAAGAAGGTTCGGAAGTCTAAAACAGAGTCAAAATGACAGAATAAAAAGACAAAATTCAAGGGTATCTGTTTGATACCTTCCCAGTAGAAACTCTGTTTGTTGCTCCAGGAACCAGCTGTTGTATTCTTCGATATATGTCTCTCCTACGGACCAGCTGCTCGTCTGGTAACTGTCTGCACGACCTGCATAGGAAAAACCTGAAATGTGTGGTTGTCAGTATGAAATTAGAGTGACTAAATCAGAGCAAGGATGAGAGAGAAGCTGTGCTGTCATTGTTATAATTTACCTGTAATAACAGGGTTGCCCAGTTGCAGAAGCATGCGGACCTCATGGCCATGCTGGTATAAGTTATGAGAAATTTCATCTAATAACAGGTAGTGGCTTCCTCCTGGAGGAGAGGAAAAATAACTGTGCTATCACTGGCTCACTGTTTGCAACATATTATGTGCATTTGCAGATAACACACATACTTTCCTTCACAAACTCTTTTAAAAACCTGTACCTAAGTCTTCTCATATTTCTGAACAAACATTTACAATAAATATCTCCATTACAACTAATAAAAGGCACTTTAACAATCACTGCTCCACTACTCACCAATTAGACAGACAGTCAGGATCTTGGCAGACTGAAGTACTGGAAGAGCCAGAAGAGAAAACATCCAAAATACAATCCCCATGTTGTTATCAGAGTTCAACAAACTGACCTGCATCCAAAGTCCTCCTAAAATAGTCTTCTGATTCAAAAATAAACCGAAATGAAAACCTTCCTGTGTGAACAACAATATCCGTGTGAGAAAGATTTCCCTTTTAACTCCGTAAAACAGCTACAGAGTTAGACCCAGTGAGCGACTGGGGCGGACGGGTGCTAAAACAGAGTTGTGATCCAGATAATCAGCAAATTTTCCAGGAGAAATCCGCAGGACCAAACGCAGGATTACCGACAAAAAAATCATGGTAAAATCACCTTTTGAGTACATCCATTTGAGCCAGAAGATATAGATGGTCTGCAGTGTCAAATTGATAGGGGGGAAATCCCAAATCCTTATTAAGTGGATCTAGATTGTATCCAGTATGGTTTGTCTTGCAACAAATGGAAATGGTCCAACATTAAGGTGCTAATTTATCCCTAATTACTCAGGAGGTTTTGGATGCAAGTCTGCAAGTATGATTCTGTCTATATGACATGTGCTTTCTCTAAAAGTCAGACACTGAGAGGTCTAAGAGCCCTGGACCTGCAGTGATAATGAAATGGTGGGAAAGAGAGAAAGGGTGGTGGGTCAGGGGGTGGGGGGGGCTCCCTAAGCCCTCGTATCAAATTAGACAAATGTCAACAGGAGTAACGTTCTCTCGAAGCTGCTGACAGAATGCAACCCCCCCCATCAATAAGTACAGGACAGCCTTTATTGATGCTAATATTTGTTGTGAGACCTGGACCTAATTAGGAATAATTATGTGTTAATAAATTCTTTGTCTTTAGTAACAAGACTGATCACTTATGTGTCCCTATTTTTAAAAAATGTCATTTTCTTCCAAACAGCATTCACACTAACTTGACTGGTTGACAGGCAGCAGTGACCACCAAAGCTACAATAACTCCTGAGTGGACTGTGACAGGGCTGTGGGTACCCTGGCAGGCAGTTGCTGGCAAGTCAGGCTTGACATGTAGGTTATCCTGGACAATGCTTTCATTGTAGCCACAACCAATGCTTTTCTGTGTCAGGGAGGTCATTAGAAAAACAAGTCAGTTAGAAAAACTGCTGGTGTGTATCAGGGAGGAAAAAACGAGTAAGAAGGTTCAATTTCAGCTATTTTGACATCCAAACCTATATCAGTTACAGACATAACTACATACTAAAACTAGTTATGGAAGCAAATCTGTTTATTCAATACTGAAGTACGCAATACATTTTAGAAAACATTTCAGACGTAAAAGTAATGAGAATACCTCAAAATGAACAAAGCAACATTTTTTGGATTTCTGAAGTGTAAGGTATATTTTAGTTCGATAGGAGGTAATTGAGGTGAAGATAGCAGTATGTATGTACTGTAAAGGTCTGATCCTTTAGGAAACTGTCAAGCTGTTAGTCTCTCCTTCATCCTGATGGGACAGTAGCACTTTGTGGATATTCTGAGAGACAAGGAGACAAAGAGACACGCAGAGGGAGAGAAGATTGAGAGATAAATAAGGGTTAACAACAAGAAAGAAAGGAGAGAGGAGACAGAGATGACAGATGAAGGTGAAGCCCTATGTAGGTTTGTCAGGTTCAAAAATAAGCATTGAGAATATTAATGTACACAGTGGTGAACAGCAGAGAATAAGTGATGCGAAATCCTGACACTGTAGAAGGGAAATAAATAACAAGTGAAGAGTCCACATAGTGACTTACTACAAGTTGGTATTGTGTTGAGGTCTCAATCAGGCGCTGGATCAAAGGATGCTCAGAGAGAATAGAGAAGGGGACACAGTCCTCAGGCTTGTAGCCCAGGTCTCTGAATATATCGACCAGATGCTAGAGGGACGGCAGAGATAAACAGTATTACCATGAAGGAAGAGTTTAATTTATATTAATGACTATGCTTTAAAAATGCATTTTTTTAGTAGAGACCCTGTAACCTTTAAAATGCACTAAGGTATTCTGCAAACTCATGCAGTAGTCAGTATTTGTGTCTTTCCTTTAACCATTCATCTACATTTTTCCGTAAAATCCCAGTTTGAACTATATAGTGCAATACCTCCGTGTGTTCCTCCTGACGCAGGCAGCCTGGGGGAAGGATTTTGTAGTCTTTCATCTTAGTGACTTTGTGGCAGATGGTTGTAAGGAGAGCAGGGATGGACACTTCCTCCCCTAACGAACTGCTCGATGCACATAGAGTCTCATCTTCCTTGTACTCCCCATCAAGTTCTGAGGTACTGAGCTCTGAAGCCTCTTCTATACTGGGCATGGACTGTTTACACAACACACAGTACAGTTTACTAACGACCAGATACTGTAACTCAAACATATGCTGTTACAAAATCTTAGTGGCCATTATTGAAAATAATATTTCTATTTCTTTGTGGACCATCTGAAGTCATTGTTGACAGCAAATAATAATATTCTTGAAAATAGAAAATTGTCTTTGTGCATTGATTAACTCGCCTTGACAAGGTGGCCCGGTGAGGAGTGCTTGAGATGTTGTCCCAACACTACACTCAGTGCTCTGATGAAGCCCTGTCTGGGGTTGGGGTCCGCAGCAAAGTACTGCAGCATGGACACGTAGTCCAGTCGAGGGGGAGAGAAAGAATGGTCCGCAAACAACTGGAAAAAGAACTAAGAAGGAAGAACAGAGGCAAATATTACTGTTGATTTTATTTTTTACATGCCGTTGAGACTTTTTGAGATTAGGAACCACATCGATAGCATTGTGATGACTGGATCCTTTTGTGTTTTAGAATAATTCCTTTTAACAATAAGATTACATTGAAAATACTGTGGCTGAAAGGTATTTTTACTGTAAAAGTTTCAAATATTGGGTAAGACTGTACTGTGCCTTTATGTTCTTTCATTCCTCTTTTGGCTGTTGTGTTTTTTGTGTACCCATTTCAAGAGTAATTTCACCTTGATTTAGAAGCAAGTTGCCAGGCATTGCCGGTAGTTTACCTTGCGTAGATTAGCCAGACGGTCATAAGGTAGAGGCTCAGAGGGATCCTCTGGGACGGGGGGACTCTCATTGGAAAACCACAACTGTGTCTGGTCATAAAGTAGGCAAGAAAAGCAACTTAAACATTTATTTTTACTTTCAGGGAGCTACAGTTTTCACTTGATACTAAATAAACAGTACAATATATACTAAATAAATGTAAATTTCATGTAAATGAAATAGAATGTGTGACCAAAGAATTTGCAGTGTACATCTGAGTTTGTGCGTGTAGACACTAACCTGTAGATACTGTTCCTCATTTATATACCCTGCATTGCCAATATCTGCTGCCTTGAAACGTTGTAGCACAACCAGCAGCTGTGTTAGGGAGGGAAATGGCCAAGGGAGGGCAGCACTGAGAAGAAACCGCCGGCAGTTAATCAGCTCAGTGTTCTCCGTCAGTAGAGATTCAATCTCCATCAACTGGGCACAGGAAAGAAAAGGGCAAGCTATGCTATGTGTGTTTTATACAAGTAACTGGACAGTATGTAGCAGGAATGTTTTATGACTTGCTTCGCTTTCTCTGCACAGGAGTAGTCAGCAGAGTGCTTCTAGTTTATGTAGTTATTCGGTTTTGAAACGTTTTGTCAGTTGACTCAAATAATTCATAAACTGTCTACTCTATTGCCTTAATTTATTATTTAGAGCTATGAAGCAAAGCAAAAACTAATTATAAACCTAATTTGAGTTTCTATAATATTTTAAAGAATACCTGTCTTTCATTTATGTCCATCCAGGGCTCAGGCAAGGTGTCTTTGCTCAGCGTTACAGAGGTGATATCCCTGAACAAGCTGGAGAACTCAAAACTGGACATGAGGCCTGAAAGTAAAAAAAGGAAGGAAAATGATCAATGGATGGATAGATATCTTAGATTATTGCAGGATTAATAGACTCAATCGCATCACAACTTGTCTCCCACATGTGCACCTGATGGAGCAAAACTGCATAGCTGTTGACGGAGTGACTCTAGCTGAGTGATGGTCAGGGTAGACCCTGTGGCTCTCTCCAGAGTAGGTGGACATGGAGGGGGAGGTGGGTTAGCAAACATGAGACAGTCCCCATTCAGGTAGAAGTCAGTAACTTCCTGGAGAAAAGAATATAAAGAGAATCTTAAAAAATGGGAAGAGAGATTAAGATTTCTTCCTACAGTTACCCTGAGAGAGCTAATCTGTAACTAGTGAGTACCACACTAGACCTACCTGGGGGAAGACATTAATCAATATCAATATCTTAATACAATTATAAAATTATTACATACCAACACCAGCTGATTCTGCAACTTAGCACCAGCCTCTATGTGATGGCGAGCCACTAATGATAGTTGCTCAATACTACGGAAGGAGACGGACACAGATTAAACATAAACCATGTCTTCTCTGTTTAACTGATTACAAAAACTCTCACCAAATGTGTTGATTGGATGTTACAAATAGCTCATTCTCAGTAAAGGCCATAACCTACAGTTTTTCATGACTGTTAGGTATTTTTATATATCAAATAACAGTTTCTGACTTCAGGGGCACGTAGGGGCTTTCATTATTTTGGATATCTTGCATGCTCAGCGACATATAAATAAATAAATATAAAAACAGCAACCCACTAGTCAAACAATTAAAATCTGGGGATTACATACATTCACACACATAGAAAACACACTAAAAATAAAAAACACTAATAAAACATTCACATTTATTTCCCCTATATCAACATGTGATGCACACCATTTCATACACCATACATAAACCCAACTTAATATTGTTCCCTACCTCTTCATTTCTGCAAGATAATGTGCTTCTAAGCACTTCTGCATGCAGCTTAAGCTCTGTTCAGCCCTGTTTTGCAGGGAGTGCACCATGACCAGACCATGACCTTTCACTAGTGCAATGCGCACCTTTGCTGCATTCTCTGGAAAACACACACATGCGTGCAGGAAGAAAGAAAGATGAACATAACTATATAAGCGAATTGACCATAAACACGCACATGTACACGCGGATACAGACTCATCTGCATACATCCTTCATAGTACATAGTTCTTGTAAAACAGGACAACTTCGAAAATAGTTCATATTAAGATGACGATTGAAGATAGTGTGAACTAGTGAATATTTAACATTTATGTGTGCATACCTTCATGAGCCAGTGCAGCTAGATATTCTTTATGTATTTTGTTTTTGACTTCTTGATCATGACTCTTTTCAGAGTCATCATCAGCTGGTGCAGGGCTGGGTGCAGGACATGGGGATGGTGGGCCTAAAGGAACAACATATGGAGATGGATAATGATGTAGAGGACCTACTGAAAAATACATCACATCTTTAGAGGACACCGCTCCATAGTATTCCTAATGCTCTAATAAAGACATGCCTTTCTTTTTCTTTGATGACTGCTTCCTTTTCCCCTTCTGGTTTGCACTTGCAGAGGCCTTCTCCTGCTCCTCCCCCTTCACTTTCTTCTGTTCTTTTGTCTCCCCCTGCTGGGCTTCTGCTGACACCTAAAAACACGTATAACCCATACATGTCAGGAGTGAAAATAAATGTATATGCTGTAAACCTCCATGAGATGCTCATGCAAACTCTCACACACATAGCATTACCAGTTTGTTGATGGCTGTGACTGCCTCCTCATGGTCTGAGATCAGTTTCTCAAGGGGTGGCTAGAGTTAATGAATGAAAAAGGGTCAACATCTCTTACTATAATAATGTAATTAAGCAGATCAACTTTAACTATAAACTATAGGCAGTGCATTAAGAACCAAAAAAACATCTGTCTTATAAGGTAGTACAACCTGAAACAACTTCAATAAACAAAGATAGCAGGACATGTAATATCTCCGGAAGTCTTTGATAAGTAAAATATGAGTAGATTCTAAATCCTGCCTTGACCTTGACAGGTTCAGTCTGAGAGCAGCCTTCCGTCCCAGAAGAGTCAGGAAGTCTGGGGAGGAGGGAAATAAATTCAGTACTAATGAAACAAAATACATCTTTAACTGTTTAACTATCTTTAACACAAACTACCCATAAATTATTCACAATATTGTAATCTTATTTTATTATCTATTTAACATGGTCATGTTGCTATTAATTGTGTGCTTCTTGCCTCTCGCCTTGGTCCTTAATTTCTGGGGTGTCCAGTAGGTGGATAGGAACTAAGTTGGAGGGTAGCTCAGGCAGCACCTGACTGTACATGCTCAAATAGTAGACTCTGAGAATACAGAGTGTGGTATGGAAACGGTCCAACTCCACCTATGCAACACAAACAATCAAAGACACTGAAGAGATACATGAAAAAACACAATAAACACAATGAGGTCCAAAAGACACAGAAAAAAAAAAAGTTCATAACATAAGCTTATAAACTTCAGAACTGAAATGGCATAACTAGCCAAATCATTATACATACATTTTTTTTTTTTTTTTACCTGCATGAGTATAGAGTGGTAGTTGACGAGGACAACAGTGTGGTCCTCCAACCAGCCTCCACCCATGAGAGCATCCTTCTCTTGCTCATCCTCACCCTTACGCTTGTCACTCAACTCCCACAAACGTTCACACAGTTCCTGTAGACATAATAGAACATCTCAATATATTCTATCCTTTTATTTCATTATCAGAATAAGAATATGAGCATTGTATTATATTACATGTTCTTCTTACATCCACTCTCAGGTGTAGCTCTGCTTTGGTCTCCTCGTCATCTCTCATATCATCAGGCATGCTATTGAAGTCCTTCTGCCACTGAGTCACTAACTCCTGCTTTAAGTCTGGACGCCCCAGGTAATGCTTGTAGTCCTCTCTATAGATACAGGGAACCAGGGAACACTTGTTATAATACTTCCAAATCAAACCAGACCAAATCTGTCTTTCATTTGTAAAATAAGAATGACCATGACAACCACACTTAGCTGCTCAATTTTCAAACTGCATCTGCACCTACACACTTTCATGACAAAACCTAGTGTTTGATTGATTGATTGTTAATAGTGGTTGATTAGCTAATGGCTTGTGGTGTGTCAAGCTGTATGGCTACCTACATTGTTGCTAGCTTTTCATGTAATCACATGTACAGATGTAAGAATCAGTTTACAGAGTACAAACAAATGCGTAGTTATGTGCTTAGTACTAAGTGTACTATATTAAAAAAAACATGTTCACACCACTTCCAGGCCTGGCAGAGTACCTGCTGTTGTATAGGCGATGGGTAATAACAGTTTGTTGTGAGCGCAGCTTCTGCATCACTGCCTTTATGTTATTCACATAAGATTCACACATTGCGTCCCAATGGGAGCACAGGTTCTCTGGGATCTCCTAGAGGTAGAGATGGGGAGGGCAGAGACGAACAAATCAGGGGCCTTGGAAGGACAGAGGACAATAAAACAAGACAAGATATAGTGTAATGCAAACAATTTCACAAAGATGCCACATGACATGTATTTTCACGTGACTGAAACAGTGATGGATAACCCCCAGCATCTGAATGTCATTTTGAATGTCCAGATTTTGCACAGAGGTAAGAGATTAGGACTGCATTTTCAACTCTGATGAGCAAATACAACATAAACAGAAGTTGTGACCTACAGAGGGAAGTGGTTCATCCACATAGACCCAGGTGGATAAACCTGGGCAGGGAGAGGCAGACTCAGGTGGGTTCTTGGGGACTCCCTGAGAGTCCTCATTGGTCGTTGAGGAAGTTGACACTTTCCGAGAGTGCCCTATTGATAAGCCAGAAGAAAGTACATCAATCATCACTGTGACAATTACTGCTAATCACTGACTACTAATAATTAACTGATAATGACTGTAATTTTGATTGATTACAGCAGTGAGAAAACAATTCAGTGCCAAAATGTGCCAAAGTCAACATTTGTCAGTAAAATGCTATTAACCAGCCAGGAACCAAAAATGGATGACCCTATTCTTTGGGCTCAACTTGGACAATTCAGACAGACCTGGTGGCCTCACAGGTTATGTTTGTACCCAATTACTTATTATATCACTTTGGTACATTTAAAAAAGTCATTATTGCTTTGAAAAAAACAGAAACAAAAACAAAAACACGTCCATGGTCAAAATATATTATTTATAAATCCATCCTTTTTGAAGCAGATATTTTGTGTGCAAATGTGACTTTAAAATAACAATTAAATAGTGTAATCCACAGACTACTGATCAAATCACCTATGGGGGAGTTAGCGTTGGATTTGGAAAGTGACTTCACGCTTTGGGCTTTTTCCTCATTGAGGCTGGAACGTGAATCTGTGGGGGCAGCGGCTTCGTCTGTGAGGTTTAAAGGTTGGTCTACAGCTGGAGACGTGGCTGAAGAGGAGTCTGGAGCTTTCCCACTCTCCAACACCACATCTTGATCTGCATAAATTATTTTTTAAAAAAGAAGTTCATCATCATCAGTGTCTGAATATAAACACCTTATTTTTAATCTTATTTGTTAATTAATCTAATGGAAAAATTAGTAAACTGATTCTGAGCTTAACCATTAAAACACATGACAACCACTTACCCTCCTGTGTTCGCATCATAACTTGCTGCAAGATAGACTCCACCCTCTTGTAAAGCTCCTCCTCGTCTACATCTGCATCAACACGGGCCAAAATGTTTTGCTTTCCACCAAACCATTTCTCTAATTTGGGCCAGGTGTCCTGAAAAGCTGTGATCCTTGAGGGGGGGAAAGAATGTAAGTTAACAGACCCACATGCATTCAGTAGCTGTAATGTAATCATTTAAGTTTGGCTTCCTATTTGATTTTTTTTCTTTACCTGTGTGGAATCTGTGCCAGATATGAGGTCGGATCAGAGGTTCGAGCAGCAGAAGTATCTGTACCGGCACCAGGTTTGGCAACCACACAAACACACAAACATATAATTTACATTTCTGTAGTTACTTGTACATGTATACACACACACCATCTAACACAGTGGCACCCAACTTCCTTAAAGGACCCCTTTTCAATCATTAAGTAAATTCCCGACCCCTGACTAAGTGACATTTTTCATGGATATTTCATATCATATTCAATGCATAACAATAACAGTGCAGAACAACTGATAAACTGTACAGTTAACCTCAATAGTGAGCAAAATTACTGCAGGATGATTGTTTAAAACAAGCAATGTGGATGAATTTCTAGCAGACTTTCCTTTGCATACGTACCAAAAATGAGTTTTCCTGATATTTTGGGGGAATTTTTATACAATTCCACATTCTTAATAGGCTTCTTTTTTTTTTGACAAGTTCAGTGTTTTCTCGTTGCATGGCTGTTGTTCTGTTAGTTCTTTGGTTGTTTGAACAGTTTATATTCTGAACACAGGACAGGTCTGTTTTGCAGAGAGTGACAGCTCTGTAAATATTACTTGTGTTCAGTTCTTCACTGTGCCCTTATCCTGTTTGTTTTATTTGTTTAGTGTATATCTTCAATAATAATCTAAACAATCTAAAAATCATTCTTAAAATCCCTCCCCTTAAAATCAAGAAGGAATCACAACCCCAGTGAACTTTGATGACCCCTCGTGGGGGTCAGGACCTCCAGGTTGGGAACCAGTTAACTTAGAGATAATGTTTGGGTGCACACAGATATATAGCATAAAACTCAAACCAATGTAACGTACTTGTCTGACTGAATGCACGTCTGACCACACACTCATCAGGGATATCCAGCAGCAGAGCCAGGTCCAGCACTGGGGGTGGTGGAGGTTTGGGTGGGTTAGAATCAGCAGCAAGGTCCGTCCTGCTGCTTACAACAGCATTCCCTACATCTACAGACCCACCCATGGCTTTCTCTAGCAGGTATGCCTGGGTGATGTCCACTGGAAAGCCATCCAGGATCCAACCTGACTGAGCTGGGACCTGCCTTGTAAGGACAAAACAAATATTTGTTTATTTTGTCCACATTGTGTATAAAAGTAAGATTGTATAATTGAGATTTCTCTGAAATGTTAGCTATGTGATTTATTTATTTTTTAATATGTATTGCTGCATTTTACAGCAATACATATTATGTGCTTACTTGATAGCCTCTACTATAATGTCCACTATCAGCTCATTAGGGATGGCGTTGCCTTTCTTCAGCTCTTTTTTTGCAGCTGCTCCATGCATGGCCCAGACAGACTGCTAGGTAGGGGACACATGTAAGCAGAAAAAAAGTTACTAAGTATTTCATTCCAAAAATGTACACGCCAGTCAGTCAGCCATTATTTGAATCCACAAGGAAAGCAAATTTTAATCTGGTTAAGAATATAAATTGAATACAGGCTACATTATGTATACGTAAACACAAAATAGAGTCAGAAAATCACGGATGCAACATATAAACAAACAACACTTACTCTGACATTACTGTCGCTACTTTCCTCTTGAGTGTCAAGCTCTAAAAAAATGAAATTAAAAGTGACATAAATCACATCAAACAAGCAGCTGTGTGAAACACTTAATATGAAGTGCAGTGTTGTTACAGGTAAGTAAACACACCCTAATGTAGAGTTTTAATAGGATAAAACAGAATAAGGCTGTGTTCAGTAACCAACCAGGTTTCAGTGATGTGATCAGTTGCTCATTATCTTTCTCCCTCTGCTGCTCTGTGGCCTGTAAATGGTGTCCAAAAAAGAGTTGTTTTAAAAGATAAAATGTTTACAGGATAATACTTTTTCAGCACCAGCAGGAGAGATTGGTGAGACTGTATGTGACTAACCTCCTCTCCATTCACGTAAGCATTCAGGGCCTCCTCAATCAGTGTGTCAGCTGATAACACATAGATGCCACTGGCTAAAGCAGGAAACACACCTCATTCAGCAACAAATAAGCCATAAAATTTTTCGTCAGACATAATTAAGTGGTGTCACATGGCTTGTGTGTGTGGTTGTCTGTGTTTGTGTTTGTGTTTGGACCGTGAGCCGTGTACCTTCAGCAATCTTGGCCAGGCAGGAGGTCTTGCCCGAGCAAAATTTGCCCATGACACAGGCCTTCAGAGTAAAGTGAGGAAATGAAGGTGAGCAGAGCTCCGTGAGGGGTGGATGAACAATGTTCTTCACTCGCTGGATAACATGTCCAAGAATGTCGTTGTTGGTCGGGGTTAATTGCGTCTCCCCTGCTTCCTCTGGCCATGTCCACTCGCCTACCATGTTCTGACAAACATAACAAATGGCTCAGACAAAATGGATCTTCAGCACTCAGTTCAGGGACAATTCAAACTTTTCAGTGTCAAAAAAGGTAGCTTGGTTGACTTTCATTCATACTTCATACTTCATTCATGTTAGAAAAATCTGATTGTGTTTTAAAATGTGGGTTCAGTCGTGACAGACAAGCTACATGCAAGTAGTCTGTCTGTCACACAAGAACAAAAAATATTTAAAAACACAGCACTCGTGTCTCACACTCACAGTGTATTCATCATAGTCCTGGTTATTGAGTATCTCCTGCTTCTCAAGCTCTACAGGGTCAGGTGGTGTGGAGAAAAACCCTGGCTGTTGACCCTTTATTGGCTCATAGAGAGGCAGACCCCTGAACAGCAAATCCTTCCACTCTCTCATCAGCTTCTCTGGAATCAAACTGGACATGACAGCAGAAAAAATGAACTACTAACCTTTTTTAGCTTGAGCCTGAAAATAATTAAACTGCCCTGCATTTCAACAGATGGTCAATCTAACCATGAGTAGAAGAGCTGGTGTGGTGGATATGTTAAGTCTAGGGTAGCAGAACACACTTAAACAACATGCAGGGTTGTGCAGGCGGTGAATAATGAGGTATTGGGTCATGAGAAGCAGACAGAACGTTGACATCTGATTTTATTTATACTTGTACAAAAATGTTTCCAATATAAGTTATTTGTTCACAGGTTTTTGACTTGCATCTGAATAAGCACTGAACATTACATGACAGATTTCAGTCCTAATTCAGATGTCAGGTTGTTAATGTTTTCCTAAAATACATTTTCCTGTAGCAAAGAAGAAAACATTGATAAAGATAGACACAAACCAATACTTATTTTTCTATTAAATATCCCACATTGTGCTCATTTGTACGTTCATACTTTTATTTAGGGTGTCAGCTAGAAAATGTTGCTGTTCAAAAAACACATGAATTTTTTTTCATTCTGTCCATTGCTGCAGCACCTCTATTCACCCTCTATCTGAACACTGCATGTCTCTTTGAAAAGACAAAAAAGGTGCCTACTTTTATTTTGAAAACTAAACAACTTTTATGTTATGTTTTGTGTTTGAATGTGAACAAGCATAGTTTACAAACATCGTTTAGGACTCAGTCTCCCAATCTCATCGTTCAGATCAGGGAGTGACCAAAGTCTTCACAAATACGGTACATTCAACTCTTAAAATTAGATTTTCTTAACTAAATTTTACAATCATTCCTGATAGTAATACTTGTTAACTACCAAAAGATGCAATTTTCATAACACATTTTGACATTTCGATATAATAATTAATTGACTGACTACGAGCTGTTAACCCAAATACCATAAACATATTTCTAATGCAACATTGAAAGCAATTGTGCTACGTACTTCTCAAAGAGCAGTCGATATTCTCCAACCTTGGTGGCCAAGTCCACTATCTGCTCCACAATGTCCTTGCAGACTGCAGAGTGCTTCTTGTGTCTGCTCTGAGCTCGCTCAGCAGCAATCCTGTTACAGAATTCAAGCTCCATTCTGATCTCTTCAGCAGCTGCCAACTTAGCCTGCTGAGCTAGAGCCTGTAGCAGGCCCCGGTCAGAAAGATGGGATCAGTGGAGAAGGTTTGACATAAATGGTCCTGCTAATCACCACTGTTAGATAAAGTAATAGATGAAGATGAGAGGTGTTACATCGGTCATTTATTGTGCAAAACGCATAACTACTGTAAGGGTGTGCTGGAAAATATCCTTACGCAAAATGACAGACATCAGATTTTGTAGTCAGTACTGATATTGAAGGTTGCATAAAAAAGAAATAAAGATTTTAATCAGCTTCCTAGTTTGCCAATGGACACACCATAAATAATAATAAGTTATCAGACCCCTTATACATATGGACATTTACTTGATTGCTGCGATTTTCTCCCTAAATCTCCTAATAAAGAACTGAAAACGGATAATAACCGCAGAATCTGAAACTTAATTGCGCGACAATCTGCTCTAGGATTGCCTGACAATGAAGATGAACATACTGTGTATTTAACACTGAAACCATGCTTGACTATGGTCTTCATCCTTTGCAAAGTGTTTATCCAAGTATCTGTGCATTCTTAACCAAATCTGTCATCTACAGTATGACAGATAAATATATAGTTGTTTCTGTAATAGTTCATATAGTCTTACTTTGCCTCCTACCCCCCCGTCCTTCTCTTCATAACTCCTAACACTCTGTTGATGATACTGCACGAACTAACAAAATCAAGCCTTTGCTTATTATGCCTATTACGAAATGACAATAGAGAGGATTTCTTTTCCTCCTTATTCATCCTATCTCACCGCCTCTCTCTCCAGAGCTTCCTGAAAGTCCTTCTCTCTCCGCTCCTGGTACTGCTGCTCTCTGAACAGGCGGTTCTCCCGGATCACCTCCTTCGACTTGCGTATCTGGAGGAGCTGAGCTGCCAAACGCTGCTCCTGCTTAGTCTGACGTGTTGCACGCTTCACCAGTAGCTCATCTCGCTTTGCCTCCTGCAGGGTGAGGCAGGTCAGTTGATTGATTTTGGTTTAAAATAAGTAAAGTCAAATAACACAGAGCATGTGAGGTAAAAGAAAAAAAAATGTTAGATTTAGTTAAAACATGTTTTCCATGTGGTCTACTGAAACAAATGGATAGATGACTAAATATTAATGACTAGAGAAAGATTCTTGATGTAGAGAAACAGACTGTACTGAATGAGTTCTCAACTCTCCTGAGTAGGTATTTATCTCTGTTAGAATTAGATACATGAACTTTTCTCAATAAGAGGAGAGGAGAGGAGAGGAGAGGAGAGGAGAGGAGAGGAGAGGAGAGGAGAGGAGAGGAGAGGAGAGGAGAGGAGAGGAGAGGAGAGGAGAGGAGAGGTTTCACCTCTTGAGCTTCATGGGCCTTGCGCTGCTCCACCAGGAATCTGTCAACTCTTTTCCCTCTCTGCTCACGAGCTACAGCATTCTCCTCCAGCCTATGTCGGATATCCTCTATATACTTGCTATTGGATTGTAAGATCAGCTTACTTCCATTTCCAGGCATTTCACAGCCCTGACTGCTGCCAGAAAGAGGAAAATCTCCAGGGAAGGGCTGACCACTAGAATCCAAAAGATTTTAATCAAACATAATGTCACTGTTCTAATATATGCTGGTAAATATCTCAGGTTGCTGTAAAACTACATAAATAAATAAATAATAATATAATTCTACATAAATAAAATATTGATGTGAGTGTTTACAGTAAATGTTTTTTCTCTCTCTCACCTTGATGAGGAAGCAAAGCCATAAGTAAATAATTTCTTCCTCTTCGCCTCAAACTGGGCTATTTCAGTCTGGACCATCTGCAAGGACAAAGTGGACAGGCATTGTAATAATAACAGTAAGACAAATAAACTCATTTCACTCCTTTGTTTTCTTCTTTGTCGACACATGTGTAACTAATGTACTGGGAGAATATGTTTTTGAACTTGTATCAAAATAATTTCCTTGGCCATCACTTGGAATTCCAAGTAAATCTGCAAAATCCCATGAAAAACCTTGTGAATCAGAAATCAAATCCCCTCTGTAAACAATGTTTTGAGCAATAACAAACTTTTGGTTTTCAGTAAAAATGGTAACATCTGGTGAACTTAAGAAGAAATACAAAGTTCTTTCTACTTTCTACTGTGTTAATGATTGTGTTCAATAGATTCTGACGACCGATGTGAGCTTTTAAAGGGACTTCTACCAGCCTAGATTTAAGGCCCATTGTCAGCGAGCATTAGCCTACACAACACTCTATATCTCACCCTGTGTCATCAAGCCAAAAATGAAATAAGAATGAGTAAATTGGTAAATTATCAATATTTAAGCTGGATCACACCTGAGCTTCTTGTGCTAAGCGTTGCTTCTGACGTTGACTCCTCTCTCGGTTAAGCTGTGAAGGGTACGGAGGTGGCTTGGGAACCTGGACAAGAGTGGCCCGGTTACAAGTCATGATGTCAGTGTGCTTTCAGTGACACACCTGCAGCTGCAACATACACACTTCCCAACTGTTAGTAGCATGAGCTTTACTTTACTCCATCACCAAGCATCTGGGGTTCAAGTGTAGGTTTATCACTCAGTACTAGTATAGTATTAAAGTAATGTCCAGCACCAAAATACATCAAAAATGGTAACTGTGGTAACTGTGTGACAACTGAGAGTGACAAAAGAATATGTAAAAAGTCAAGTTGGTAAAAATCAAATCTGCTTTAACGTCTGGTCATACATTTCGATCTTATGTTAGAGAAATACAGGGGGAAACTTTTACACTATAACACTATAACTATAACTCTATATTTTACTTTCCATGGTCCCTGGTACCTTCTCAATATTCTTCATGCTCTGGACATCCTGGAATTTGAGTTGTCTCTTTTGCTGGATGGGAGGGATTACCTCATACTTGTCATACCATTGCTGGCTTTTCTCCTCATACTGCTGAGATATTTTCTGCAGCATCAGATCTGCATCACGTTTCACCACCTGATGTAGTTGCTATATAAAAAGAGATAGAGTAAGATGCTGGTTTTTGTGGTTATTCATGTTAGATAGACAACTAATGTGAACTTCAAATGTAAAAAATAGACTAACAGACAGCCAGAGTTGCCATATTTCACCCTACAGTATTGGTATAGAGTAAGAAGACTTATCGCAACATGTATCTACAGAACAAAACATGCACAAAGAAACTGCCCCTTACAACATGCACATACATCTATACAACCCGCCTTACATCAGAGAAGATCTCACGCTCCTTTTTGTGCATGCGAGCTTTGGCTGCAGGCTGCATGATTTCCATCACTGTTCCGCTGATTTGTGCTTTCTTCTTCCTTTCAAGTGAGACGTAGAGTTGGTAAATGAGGCGTGTGGCAACACCCTGCCTCTCCTCCATCAGTTCCTTGGCTGTGTTTATGTTGAAGGAGATCCCCAGTAACTGGAGAGTAGGCTCAAGGCGGGTAAAATTATTCAGTTTGGCGACGGAAGTGCTATGAGAAAAGGTGTGATTAACTTTAGTAATTATGAACACATTAAATGAGCCGGAGAATTAAGCAACAGTCAGATATTTTACAGAAAAAAGCGAAAAAACATGGATAGATAGCTAGAGAGAGGCCAACTTACTCTCTCTTCATAAACACACTGAAATCCTTCTGCAACTGATATTTATGCAGAACTTCCCCGATTAGGTAACCATTGGAGAAAGTCTTGGCAAAGGTCTGTGGCTCTGTAAAGATTGTTTACACAAATTACATTTTCATTTCTTTATAACTATGTTGGATACACATTAAAGTTGGTTATAAGTAAGTAAGCAAGTCCGTAGGCATGTATGTAAGTAAGTGGGTTACACTAAACTATAATATATCTGTATATAGGTTGTTTTTTATTTTTTCAAAAATACTCTTTTAAAGCACGTGTAAAAATGCCAAAATGGATATTTTGGCATTTTTACGATATTAAATTTTTTTCTGAGTCGTTTCCAAGCAACAGTATTCGCCAGATATTTTTGACAAATAAGTTAAAGTTGCACTATGTTGTTTTGGAGAAGAAATTCAAATTCAGAGCTTTAATATTTACAATAATAATGATGTAATAATATGAACGCTATTATTTATGACTATTTATTTTTTCCATAACTAAATAAACAAACTGTTCTCAGAGGAAAGTAAGTTCCCAAGAACAATGTTTGAATCTAGAAAGGTGGCAGGGTCCGCCAAATATAAATAATGTAAAACAGTATGAAATTGAGTTGTCCTTTAAGGTCAGTTTGTTTATACAGTTTATTCATTCATGAAAACAAAGAGAGTTAGTTTATTTAGTTTATAGGCATCAAAAATCAGTCAGTGAAGATCTTTTTCCTTTGATTAAAATTTCTTCCCCAAAACTACATAGTGCACCTTTAATTTTGTGCTCAAACGTCCTCTAAGGTTTAAGAAGAAGAGTTTGAGAAGAAATCAGGAGTGAAAAAAACAGATGAAGTAAACATCAAAATCAGCCATAATGATGCGAGTAATTGGCTTAAATGTGATATCAGTCTGTATTGAATGTCTTGCTGTATTTTAAAATGACAAATGACTTCTGTTTGAATTAAATACAATTTCTCATATCAGTATTTTGGATTTTATTTGATATATTTCCTGAACAAGTATACTTCATTTGTAACAAGCTACTTTTCGATGTATTTGTGAAAATGTCTGAAAATGTCGGCTAATACATTTTTAATCGATTAAATTCTTAACAGCAATTCGATTAGTGATTAATCATTAGCATCCCTATAACCTACCACTCAATATCACTTTCCTGTGCTGTCAAGGTTATCGTTTGTCTATCAACTTTGACATGTACCTTCTAAAAATAGCTTTTACATTGTCAGCTTTGTACATTCAAAGAAGGAACTTTTCCTCTATTCGAATTGAGTTTTATTGAAATGTGTCCTATGCTGTACTGATAGTGAATCCCCTTGAGGAAAATTGTGATTTGTGATACTGAGCTTTATAAATAAAAATCGGCATGAAAAAAAGTCACGATAACATAACTAACTAGCTAAACCATCGAGTTACTGTCGTTAGCATGATTAAGCTAGCAGGCAGCTCGATAGGCTGTAACTTCGGTCACACTTACCAACAACTTGTGACAGCCGGAGGTCCTCGTTCAGCCACCTGCATAATATATCCGTCATCTTCTTTATTTTAACTCTCACTTAGATAATATACTATCTAATAATTGACATGTTACCAACATTAACTAGACAATAACACGACTCGTTAGCTCGCTAGTAAAGCCTGAAAACGGTCAGGAGCGGATGGAAACTAAGTGGTGCACTGTTGCCATGGTGACACGTCAACTGTTTTTCCCGTCGTGCTTCAGGAGGGGGCTCATGGGAGGGGCGCGGCCAGCTGACCCTGGATCAGTTTTCAAATCTACACTGGCACTAAAACACGTGGATGAAATGACAACACACTGATCCAGGACCTGTGCAGTTTCACACTTAACAAGGTCAGCAGGGACGGTAGTATTTTTAGCAACACTCAACTGCAGCCATCCCTCACTAATTTGGAAAACCAAAGAAATGAATAACTTATATTCACTGGCCTCAAAATTAACTCCTAAGTGACTCTGAACACATTTATTCGCCTTGATCTTCAACAGACAGTTATTTACATTTCTGTGGAGATGATACCTGACAAGTGGAAAAGACAGCAACACTGACAACTGGACAAGTGGCCGACGAATAACTTTATTGCCTTTAAACAAGTAGCATTTCAGTTTGTGTTATTAGTGTTAACATTAATTTATTCACTCAGAAGCAGTTCACTGTCTCTTTTCAATCAATCAATAGTAAAATATTCTGCAAAAACATCATGTAACGTAAAGCATTTTCAGAAATGAAAGCCTTTTTCCAGGTGCACAATAAATCAGTCCAGTTGTCATGCACAACATTAGTCTGTGTTAGTGTTTTAAAGCCAGAGGGTAAAATAAACATGGAGTTTAAGGGATTTACAAGCCACTTTTTTTGTAGTGATACAGCATGCAGGGCTAGAGATGACGATGTGTATGGCAGCAAGTGTACACTGCTGTATAAACCACAAAATCTTAGTGCTCTACAGAGTAAATTTAGACTCCAATTGAAAACATGGATGGACAAGGTCAAAAATAAGGCATTAAAAGTAAAATTGCATGTCAGCAGTTGCCATGTATAAGTCTGCATGATGAGTACTCTGGCTCAATGCTTATAATGTCTGGCAAAGTGACAATGCTCTAACAACACAAAAATGCAAAGCAGGCTGAACTATCAAGACAGGATAACAATTCTTATTCAGTTTACAAGATGTTTCATACATATTTAAAAATGATTCCATTGTGTTTAAGCACACAACAAATATACAGTGTGATGCCTCTACATTTCATAGAACTCTAGATATGGTGCCATCAACACAAACATATGCCTTTATTCTTCCAAGAAAGCTGGTTAGTCAACATCTGCCTTTTGTAGTATAGTTTATATTACTTCCAATGTAAAACAACATGTATTGTAAGGGAAAAAATAATAAAAAATTTTTTTTTAATTATGTACAGTTGGTTGTATAAAAACAAAGATTTCGAGGAAAAATTAAAAAAAAAAAAAAAAAAGGTGCCATTTTGTTGATCCAAATCAACATAAAAGCATGTAACACATAGCGTTCATAGGTTAGTCTCCAAAGCCCTGCTTGTTTGAGGAAGCAGGCTTCAAAGGAAAACAATCTGCAGCCATGTTTAAATACTCAAAACTATATCCACACTTAACCACTGCCTTGAAGTGATCACTGATCTCAAAAAATGCAATTGCCCAGTTCACCCATTACTTTGTTTGACTGGTGCAAACTGTAGCTTTCGATATATTCTTTCAACCAGTTTTTTCTCCTGCTAATCAAGTTAAAATTCAGATCAGTGTTACAAGACAAAGAGAAAGAAGGGATACACTTTTCTCAGTAGTCAAAGAGGACTGCCTGCCCGTAATTAGTTCATCAGTGAAGCCATCGTTATTAGTTCATCTAAGTCATCATTCATGTCACAGTAGTTTTACTTAAAGCTTGTTGGCTGGAGGCACTGAGAAACAATAGACCACAAGCTGCCACACAGGCAAGCCAGGGCCCGACTGTATACAATAAAATAAACATCCTGAACAATATTTGCATAATGATGCTTTTGGGAAGCCTAACCAACGGTGCGCCCACTCTGTACACAACAGAGAGGAGCAAATGGAGTCTGCGGACTGTACTTGGGCTATTAGTGTCCTGTGTTTGACACCATTACGGAAATGCCAAAGGTCATTTCCTCACATTGTTGTCAACAAAAGCTAAATAATAGCATTTCTGGAAATTCTTTATCATTTCCCAATTCATGCTTTCCCTTTGGTCCCCTTTTCCAATCACAACATTACCAAGGAGGCCTCAGGAAACATTTGCAATGAAAAGATAAGTAATCGCATTTTAAAAAGGTGCTTTCTGTACTTTAGATCTCTCTAAAAATAAACAAGCTTCCAAGCGCAGCAAGTCGACATCAAATGCATTATCAGCCATCTCTCTTGGCTTGAAGATAAAGCAACCAAAGAAAAATTATTCTTCACAACCACACAAATATACTGAGGGCTGACGGTAAAACTGCCTCAATTATGTCACCGAAATGTAAAAATATGTGCATGTGCTAAATTGATTAAAACGGATATTTTTTTGACATTATGCTCAGTGTTAGTGAAATCTGTATGTCCAATACATTTCTGATCAGTTCAACTGAATTACTGTAAGATATTCTTTTTCATTTTACATTTAGGAACAAAGCAGTGTGTGAAACAAATTACTTTCACATTACACTGGCCTAACTGTGAAATGTGTTTCATAACAAGAAAAAAAAGTAATGAAGAAAAAACAACAATAAAAACACTCAAAAGTAACACAATAGTGTGTCCGTTGATTAATTACATCAGTTTGTGTTTATATTCTAGCTTATATCAGTGTATATCCACTGGGCTCATCACCCACACAATTCCAGACCATAATAGAAAGCACCACTCCTGTAACTGATAAAAATAATGACTGTGCATCTGCAACATCTCAATGTTCAGACAGTAACATATGAAAAGGAGATGACGTCTGCAAGGATGGGAGCTACCTTGGTATTGATATACAGCCATTTTTTCATTCCCATTCAGTAGCTCATCAGCAGAAGACATGAATACTAATAACAGGGAGGTTTTCTCTCTACTTAGCTTCCTTCTATTGAAACTGTTCTTTTGTAGTGGTCTTCTAAAAATGTCCTTTATTTTTAATGTGCAGTCATTTGGTTTGAAACCTTCTTGGTTTCTGCTTTCTTCTGTAGTGTAGTAAAGTTCACACATCACAAAAAAATAAAGACATTTGAAATGCAAGCTAAAAACTCGATATACTCAGTTGAAACACAGGATATGCCATTGCTAAATGCCCATTGAAGGGAGTCACAGAAAAGGCAGTGAGGGAATGCAACAGCCACCAGGATGCCAGGGGGCGCAGTAAAGGTGGTGGATATCAAGATATGAAGAAATCTTGTTGTCAGAATAGAAATGTTTCCCCGTATAAATATACAGATTTTGATATTTTTTATATGTGCATGAAAGTGTAAATCAACTTTGACACGAAATAGCATAATTACCCTGCTGTCAAAGTGCAACTGTCAGGATGTAGTGCTACATCAGAGGGGATATTTACCTTAACCATATAGGCAAGGCTTGTTTGACGCATGACACTGGTAACAGTAATGAATCTCAAAGCTTTAGTTTAGCCCCCCTTGGCCTGGCTGCTAGTAGTGTGAGAGAGATGATATCACGGTTTTGTGGACGACAGCAGGTTGGTGAACCAGGTTGCTGCCGATGAGGACAGCTGTCGTTTCTCCTCTGCGTGTCCCTCTCCATCAGGGAGGAGGAACTGAGTGGAAGCAATGGACGTCGGGGATCCAAGGGAGGGTGCCAAGCCGCTGTTTTCCCCGGCCTCCACGGGGGAGTCAAAATGCCAGGAGCTCTGGGGTTTATAGCCCCCAGCACTGGCAGCCTGGGGCTCTAGAGAAGGCTCGGGGGAAGCCAGGCCCATGTCTACACTTTGGGCTCGAGGTTGCATCTGGGGCCTGTAACCTCCACCTCCGCCCTCGCAGCTGACGGACAGATCAGCCAGGGGTCGGTGGCCCTCAGAGGAGCCCTGTGGATCCATCGGCCAGACCAAAGAGGACCCCGAGGTCTGAATCCCTGTGTACGTCACATCGGTACGGGCTGAATCCAAAGAAGATGCGGAAGAAGCAGAGGAGTCTGGGAAACGCGGTCTAATGGGCCGCTCATCTACCACTTGGTTGTAGTAGCGCAACGATGTTGGCTCATCTGTGTCAACCGGCTCATCTCCTATCCTCTGTTCCTCATCATCCTCGTCTTCTTCAGGAATGACAACGAGCATTTCTTTACTAGAATCCCACTCAGGCTTTTCTACAATATGGACCATACTGTGGGGAGGTGGCTTCACATCCAATGGCCCCTACAAGACAAACAGAGTGATTCAACACCTTACTGAGTATCTTTAAACTTCTCATTAGGGATGATCAAAATATACAATTAATATATAGAATTAGAACACAATGAATTTTAGTCATGAGACTGTATACAGACTGTATTAGGATAATACTGTACCTTTGTCCTGGACCAATTACCAGGCAGCTTAGGCTCAGGTATGTCTGGATAGAACGCCTTTTTCACCCTGGTGACAAAGCAAAATGTCACTTATAACATAAATTATCATAAAAAGCCTAAACAAATTCAAATAATGGAGCACACAAACAGGAGAGAGGCACACGGCAGCATGAGCATAAAAGCCTCACCATTTTCTTTTCTTGTAGCAAATGAAGGTGACAATGACCAGGAATAAGGCTGTGAGTCCCAGGGAAGCCAAGATTTCCAGGATCAGCCAGTCAGCTGTCAGGATAAAACAGTAGAAATATTAGAAATATCAGACTCAAAGCAAGATGATTGTAATTCCTAATTGAGTACAGGTTTTCCTAACGACTAATTTCCCTGAAATTTGAATGAAGGTTTAAACTTAGACTAACCAACTACTCTAAAAGTGAGAAAATACTCTCACAGTCAATGTAATAAAAAATCTTGAGGATACGTTGTTGATTATTGCAACGGAATTTTCATTTGGTGCACATAATCGCGTCGCAAAGGATACATCTTAGACGCAACAGTTAACTGATTTTGTTTACATTAGTAACGGATGCTTGTTTTTTATAAAACAACACTAAACAAAGACATGAAATTTCAGTGCAAATTATGTCAATATTTACTTTAAATATGTACATTCATAAAATACTAATAATAAGTTTAATCGACTAGTATTTCTGGTGCTGACTAGCAGAGGTAGCTGCATTTAAAAGACTAGTGCACATCCCTTCTTTTGAGTATAAATAACTGTGTGAACTTATTTATAGAAGAGCATCTTCAGCTTTAAATAGTATTACATAATAAATTCACATACCATATGGCTCCAGGTTAAGGGAGGCAGGGGCGCCTGTGCCCTCGCCTGCTGCTGTGTAGGCCTTGACAGTGAATTTATAGGAGCCCTCTGAGAAACCTTTTACTGTGTAGCTCCTGGTTCCCACGCCTGACAGATTGGCTGTTCAGAGGACAGGGCAAAAAACAAAAAGGGAGTAAGGCCCGGTAAAGGAAAGAAAAGACAAAGAAAGAAAAGAGAAGCAAAGGAGAGAGCGAAGAGAAGAAAAGTAAGTTAGTTTAACAGGATACAAAATGGACGTTCGGCAACAGGATGAATGTTCTGATAGCATTAATTGTGTAGTTTTGTATTCAATTCACTTTTAAAGCTTTCTACCGTAACCGCTGTACTGTCTGCAGAGGTGACATTATACATGACGACATTTACCTAGAAGTGTGAGCTGGGAGCCGTTACTGACATAAACATTGTAGCCCAAGATGAAGCCTCTTCTGTTGACCAGCGGGATGTCTCCCCAGATGAGCAGAATATTAGAGTCCTGCTGATGAGCTGACAGAGAGACAGGATTGGAGGGGACTGTGGAAGTGAGAGAGAGAAAATGAGAACAAAGAGTCAGCAATTCAAACTCAGAGTGTGATTTTTTTTTTTTAGGCCATTTGCTTCTTCCGAAAGGATAAGCTTTTCACATGCAGCAGTGCTAGCCTTACCCAGCTCCTGCATGTATCCCTGCCAGCGCTGCAGCAACTCTGGGGGCTCTGAGGAGCAGCTGTACAGGGAAAAGTTGAACCTCACACCTGGCTGGAAGTTGGCTGATGGCAAAGAAAGAGATTATTATATAATCATACAGAATAATTTCAAATTTGACATCCTTCTATTGGTGGATACTAGTGATTAATAATAAGTTTGAGAATGTGGCAAGCTGAAAATTCAATTTAATTTACTAAACACTTTCCTTTGCCAAGCTTTTAATGAAGGCAGTAAGGCTGTACCTGACTCGAGGGAGACATTAGTGTTTCCAGCAGCCACCTTGATCCACTCCACAGGACAGTTCCACTTGCAGGAGGCTTCATACCATTCCACCACATAACCACAGGTGGCGTTGGTATCGCTCGGCCAGAATAAAGGGAAACCTTTGTCTGAATAAACCACCCTGGACACAGCAAGGGACTTCACATCTGGAATGGTGAAAAAAGCAATGTAGAAACCATATCTTCATATACTCCTTTTATAACTAACTGATTGCTGCTTTAGCCTTTTAACCAGTGTTTCATTACTTTGGAAACAAGCAGACAGTGAAAAAGACACACACACATACCTATCAAATGCAGAGGTATAAGCACACTCGCAGGTTGAGACACACCATCATTGTTCTTTGCAATGACAGTTGCTGTAACCTTGTTACCGCTGAAGGCAGCGAACTGTGTGACGTTGAAGGGAGCGGCAGAAGTATCTGGCGAAAAGATTTCTGTGTGTTGTAGATTTTCTTCAGGGCTCCAGAAAGTAACTTCATAACCCGTGAGCTGTCCGTGGCTCTGTCGTTGAGTCAGTGGCTAGAAGAAATCAAGGGAAAGGGAATATAATCACAACAGGTCAAAGTTTTTTATGTCAAAATGGATAAAGATAGTGAAATGAGGAAGAAAGCAAGAGAGAGAGGATAAGACTAAAACAGAAGAACCCTGGCAGGCAATGCACTTATGTGAACATGCTGTAAATCCACAATCTAAATCTAAAACAATTCAATTCCAAAGACAAAATAATTACCTTCCAAACGACCTGCCCAGTGTTGTCTCTGTTCATCCAAACCCACACCTCAGGAGCGTCTGGAACTGAGAGAAGACACAGAAATACCAATGAAAAAGAAAAATGGTTCTCAACACAGGTGCACACGAAAATTCAAGTCATGTGACAACTGACCCATCTCCGTGAGGAGAACTGAGGAAGGTCACAAGTGTGGCTGAAAGCTATGGAAATTCTCCAATAAGTGGACTTTAGTAAAGAATATTTTGTCAAGGGAACTTTTTTTAGAGATACCTCTAATTTATACAGTTGAAAAAACTGTTGATGAAAGTTCTCAGTTCTGTGATCGGGCCTTTAAGGAACACACTAGCTCTTTTGTAACTAACAAACTTTTAGAAGTAGGGTTGCCAGCTGTCCCTATGAGCAGGACATCCTGGATATTGAGCTAAATCGGTCCGTTACAGGAACTCGCTTCTGGCTAGTTTCTGGTGATACTCAGTTGGTTAGGCATATGCAAATATAAACCTGTAAAAAAGGGCAGGTGCAACAAACAATGAGGAGCAAAAAAAGGTGTGGGTTAAGCCCGTGAGCGATGACTAAATGAAATTCTCCTGTATTTTATGCCGCTGGGAATTCTTTATTGGCTGTGGAGATAAGAACGACCTTACTCAGCATGTTTCCTCAGAAATGCTCAAAGATCAAAACAACTGACTTGTCTTGTAAGGAATTCTCTCTGGAGGACAAAGGGGTGCTTGAATCAGTCAAGAGTAAGTAGACTACAGTCTACTGGAAAAGTAGAAAAGTGTATATATTTTTCCTTTCCAATTAAATAAGAATATGAATATACACTGTATATTCAGAAAACACCAGACAAAAGGTGGCATGCCACAGACAATTCTGCGTTTTATTTATACTTCATAACAATTACTAATATTTATATAAGATTAAGTAAGTATGTTGAAACATTAAAGTCATTAACCATAAACTGATCCAGGCATCCTTGTAGTGCAACTGACTGATCCCCATTTTTGGTCGGGCTAAAACAATGAGTGGATGTGAAAATTAATCAGCATTTGTTTTCATATCAACTTTGGGTTTTGGACGAATGATAAGACAAGAAAAACCCTGTACTGATTTTATAAACTAAACCATTATTGATACATTAATCAGGAATGAAAATTGTCATCAGTTGCAGCCCTTGTACACTGAAATCTCAATGATGCAACAAATAAATATCTTACCAGTAGTTCTGGTTTTAAAGGGAAGTGCTCCACTCCAGTCTCCCCACTTCCAGAAATTCTGCTGGGCACCACAGCGGACTTGAACAATGTAATCCTCATCAGGATTCAAGTCCAATAGAACCACTGACCGCAGACCCACACCAGAGAAGGTACGCTGGACACATACATTAGACTTTATTACCTTTTGGTACATAGATGGTGACACAAAGAGACAATGCATACTGAAACTAGCTTACATTTGATGAGAGAAATGTGGTAGCTCATAGATATATTGTAATAAAAGTGTGGTAGAAGAATAACTGATATTGTCACACTGTATATTAAAGAAAGTGCAGAAATCAGTGCAGAAATCATTAATGACCAAAAGACAAAGAGGAGGTTCTACATGGACTAATACACACAGACAAATGCAACACACACGACTCACCTTTGTTTTGTCTCCATGGGAGATAAGCTCTACCTGGCAGACAAGAGCCAGTGACAAATAGTTGTTGTAATCCCACTGCCACATCACAGTGGCATTCCAGGCATGGACAGACACGAACAGGTTAGTTGGTGCTACTGGACGCACTGAGGAGAAAGAGTGAAACAACATCAGATGGGTGGATTTCATGTCTATGTTTACCTCTAATTTGAAAAATTGTGTGAAAAAATAAATAAATGTGTATCCATCCATTAATAAGGATGGTTTACCTACCTCTGTGACTGAGTTCAGCAGAGTCAGTGAGGCTGTACTGGCCAAGAGGATTCACTGCCACCAGTGTCCAGTTACCCTCCCACTGGTTCACAGTATACACTCTCTGGTTCTGTTGCGGACTGCCCCCAACAAAACAAAAACAGAAAATAATTATTAACCAACAGATTTGTTAAGAGTGTAAAAATTAAAACAACACAATATAATAAAATAAAATAAAATCACATCAGCAACTAAACTATAGATGCAGACAAACACATTCGTAATGTAACTTCTCTTTTGGCCCGCCTTCAGACAATTCCTGTAAAAGATCTGGCACACAGCCAATCCACTATCAATGATAAACGGACACACAGAAGCAGCAAGTGGTTACTTAGACTGAGTGCTTTATATTTCTTGTCATCCTCTCTTTCTTGGTGGATTTGTTTCTGGGCAGAAAACACTTTTTCGAGAAAGGCATGGCAAACTATCATAAATAATGCAGGGATATTATGTCACAGACAAAGTGAAATTGTACCACATCCCAACATGTCTTTGAACAGCTATGAATCTGGCCAAAAAAATAAAGAAATCCATCACTGTAACCTCTGTCCCCAACCATTATGTCTTTCTGCTGAGAGTTTAATATGTTGTGTCTGGGCTTTTTCCTGTTTTCTTTGGCGTTCCAGAGCTGAGTCACAGATATGGAAACCATTGTATGATTAATGTAACTAAGGATTAAGAGAGTGATTAGGTAGTAATATCTCAAGATGGCAAAAGTCTAACTGGTAACTGTTTTGTTGTATCACTGACAACCGCCACTTGCAAGACACGGCGCAACCAGCGTCGTCTTGTCACCTGCGCTCTGATGTAGGATTTCCGAAACACTCTTGTTTTTTCCAGCAGTCTTTTGTCTTGCTGCCTTCAGCCTTTTCCAACACAAAGTTTGTTTTCTTGCTGTGACAAATAGTCACCCCTTTAACATCCTTCATGTGTTTGTGTCGAGTTGATAATGTCACAGCTGTTTCACATGATGTCACTGTGACGATCGGTTATGAATCCTGCCTACGTAGAAGGGGTACTATGTGCAGTGGGGAAACACACCTTACTTGTTTGGTGTGGTCTGTTTGTTCCTTTAGATTTAGGTGCTTGTGTCCCACTACACATATTTTACATACTGTAGCCTGCTTTTTGTGAATGTGTACAGCTCTGCCACCCAACCTGACCTCTGCGGCTTTCGACAAAGTATCAGGTTTCAGGTCATGTTACAGCTCAGGTGAGGTTTCGCTATATTTAAAAGTAATTTATTGTGCGTGTGACTGCGAATGTGGTACCTCTTGTTCACAGAGTAGACTGTTCCTCGTCTGCCATACAAGCGTGTGTCTCGTCCTTCATTCCACTGGCAAACAGCTGATGTTAAGTCACGAGTCTCGCACACAAAATCAGTCGGCAGTGGTGGATCTGAGGAAAGGACAACAAGAAGAAACTAACTTACTTGTTTACTCATATACATAAATGTATAAAGATTATATAGGTATACATAATTATCAAGATTTATATATAAAAAAAAAGCTCCGGAATAATCTGCAGACTCTTCTGATTAACCATCTTAGATATGACATGCATTCACACTTCACTTCTTATCCATCCAGTTAATTGTCTTACATCCAACAAACACCACTGCTCCAGTCAGTAGTGTCCTCGGCTCGTCAAAACAAAGGACGTTGGTTCCTGTGCTGCCGGATGGTCCCTGATTAGCCACTGTCGCAGCGTAGCTTCGCCTACTCAGTCGTGTCGTGTTCATGACTATGTTGCCAGTGCGGATGGTGCCAAAGATCTTCCCCTCTTCCACAATGCAACAGAAGGTGGTGCTGGCCCCAACAGGCACAACTCGGTCCTGGGGGTACATCTGGAATTTCTCATTGCTGGGGAGATCGCTTCCTGAAAAGAACGAGTGAGGGAGAATGAAGAACATCCTGAATTTGTTACTAAAACAGTTAGCATACCCACCCTCCCACCCACCCACCCACACCTCCTTGGCAAACTGTTACAAAGCATTATTTCCATATTGTTGCTGATATCCATCACTTATGTCCAGGTTCCTGTTTTTGTCATTTGCATTACAAAATAATCCTGACATGTGTTTTTGCACTATGATGTTATCATGATGCTTTACTGTACTTTTTCATTTTCATACTACCTGTACAAGGTGCTTTGTAATAGCAACAGCAATACTGTGTTTCAGTATAGTCATGCCAATAAAGCCTCTCTGAACTGAATTTGAATTAGAAACAGCCTTCTTAATGTTTCTCTATAATACTATAATTCATAGCACATGGATATAATTATTGTGCCTCTGACCTTGAAGTATCTGAGTATTGCTCCATTCACTTGTCATCTGTCCATCTCTTGAGCGGATTTGGACTGACAGCGAGGTACACTCCAGAGGTTCCTCTGAGGTCCAGTTCCACTGGTGGCGACCGCTCATTGGATTCACCGTCACAGACACTGTCTCCTACAGGCAACACACAGAAAACACAGTGAGGGAATGAACCAGAACAACATGAAGCTTGTAGCTGATTGTCGGTGATGACAGTCATAGCTCAAGCGGTAAAAGAAAGAAAGTCGTCTAAATTATTATATCATTTACCCAGTGCATTTCTTTTTCACCATTGTTTAAAAAAAATGAGGGTACTTGTTAGTAAAGAAAATCTGATAGGCTATAGCTCCTATCACATCAGGATGTAACCGACTTGTAATAAAACCATGCAATAAGAAAAGCATGAGAACAAATGAACAAATAGAGTAAATGCTCTTACATAAAAGACAGTTTCATTGAGTTCAGTTCTTAGAATCATGAGGTCAAAGGTTGTGGCGGCTCCTCCCAGCCAGGATATGGATAGTTGCTGTGTATACATGTTGGATGACAGGCTCACCTGCTGGGGTACAGTAAGTTCTGGAGAAAAAAAGATCAGGACAGGATTAAGCGATTTAAAATTATACAGAACCAAAGAGCAAACATGTGAGCTAAATGTTTGCTCTTTGACATCATGTCCACTAAATATTGGCGATAATTGATTGATCAGTATGTCTAGGGAGGAATTTTTCCTTTTTTGGTTCTTACCATCTTTGGCATGAGTGCATATAGCCAAGAGGCCCAGAAGAAGACAGATGAGCCAGATTGAGCTACAGTTAGGCTTTGAGCGAGGCATGGTGATCAACTGGCCGAGTCCCTGTCTGTAGATTTTAAGGTGGCTGTCCTCTCCGCTACAGCAACACCATACTGAGAGCCGAGCGTCAGACAGAGGGTGGCCTGTGAGAAAGACAGCAGAACAGAGAAAATGATTAATGTGCAATGAGTTCAACAGAGATCTGCTTAAACTCAAACATCACAAGTGGGTAACACCAAAATTACGAGGAAATTCAACCAAATTAATGCTGAGAAAGTAAGGATTAGTCAGCTAACCTAGGAACATTTCTAGTTTAAACAAAACTCCCTCACTGTCAACACAGAGTGCTAGTTTATATTATGAAGGTGGTGCTGTGCTGAGGGCAGCTGTTGCGAAACTGTGAAGCTGGAGTCATGCCGACATAAATTCCATAAAATGTCTCTTGACATTTGGCTGGTTTGATCCCGTTCCTTTTAGGTTCTCCAAAGGAGCTGCAATCTGTTGCGCTGTTTTCAATTTTTGCAATAACTCCTTGCCAGCTACTGCTGAATGTATGCCAAAGGCAGGCGTACCACTGCCAGGAAAAGCCAAGTTTGACATCAACACCAGAAAAGACATCTCTCAGGCAGCTGCTTTCAGACTACATGTGGAAACACAGAAATAAGATAAGGCAGTTTAAATAAAGCTCCAGTTCACCTGCCCGTTTCTCAACTTGTGTAGTTTGTGAATATTGAAGTCTTTGGGTTTTGCTGCTTATGTACTAATATTGCTACCAATGTATCTCATATTGCTAGTACAATAGTACAGCCAGATGGCGATCAGGCAGACAGAGACAATAAAGCTGGCGACAAAGACGGCTGACAGCTGTGTCCCTGCAAGATGAACTCAACGCACTCTGTGTATATCAGGCGCTATGCTATGCCTTGCCTTGCCTTGCCTTGCCTGGCTTTACAAGTTCCAGCTCATTTAACAACCGCTTTCGCCTTAATTTCAGTTTCAGTATTACATCAAACAGATATACACTGCCAAACTTGTGTAAAGCACACAGAAAACCTTCCAGGGAATAATATCACCAGCTTCAATTCAAACAAGTTTTTATTTGCACTACATGCATGACAGACCATCATACACAAACTATTTTTCCACAACCTGTTTTATACTGGCTGTACGGTCACAGCATATTAATTTCTATTGTCAACATACTCTTAGCCAGAAAGTTGCTCTGCCACAGCTTCTCACTGGCTGTCCACTGCAACCACATTCTTATATTTTTACATTTTATGCTCCTACCAAGTTTACTCTACCAAAGTTATGGACTAAACAAGTGGCGGGCCAATCTACTGTTTGCTGAAGCTTTTACAGCAGTTAAAGCAAACAGTTTAAATGTACAAATGAACAAAAGTAAGAATGGAGCAGAAACAATTAACAATTAATCATCAATTATTTTAATAAAAGACGAATCTTGCTACCACGATAAAATGCCAAACAGTTATTTGTTGGCATCTCAACTGGGAGGATTTGCTGCATTTTTTTTTGTTTGTTTGTTTGTTTTTTATCTTATGTGATAATAAATTGATTATCTTTGGGTTTCTTGAGTGTTGGTCTGACGAAATAAGCAATTTAAAGACTTAATCTTGGGCCTTAGGAAATGTAGGCGTTTTTCACCGTTCTCTGTCGTTAAGACCAAAGGATTAATTAAGCTATTAATCATTAGTTGCCGCCCTAATTAAGAATATGTCCAAATATTTGCAATGAAATACTTGCGTAAGCATGAATTCAACTAAACCGCACTGGCATTTATGCAACACTAACGACAAAACAGGAATACAAGGGGGGGTGGAACAAGTTGCAAAGTGTTCCAGTATTTCAGACTGACATATCAATCAAAAATGTTTTTACAGTTAATCTATTTTTGATCAGTATGATCAAAAATAGATTAACTGCAAAAACATGCGGGTGGAAAATCAGTACAGTAAGTGAATGTTGTTCTTTCTACAAACACAACGGCAAAATCGACACCCCTGATTAAAGCACAATAGGAGATGTTGCAATAATATTGTTATGATTACATTTGTGCATGTAATACATCTCAGCGAAACGCTGCTGTGCAGTTCATCTGGTTTCCCTTGAGACAGGTTAGGACAGGCCTCAAACAGCTTAGAAGCAATTTGATTCATAATGTGACCAATGTACCAAACAGTACAACGCTAGACTACAGCAAACCTTAGGAAACAAATGACATGTTTTTCTGCATCATTTATCAGTCTTTGCTTATGGATTAATTTAAAAAGATAGTTAAGAGATAGATTAAAAAATAAATAAAACCCAACCCTGCTCTCAAATCCAGGCAGGTTTACAATCTTTATTTCGACAGCGTGGTGGATTAATAATATATAGTTGTTTTCCTTTCACAATGCAGGGAGAAAAACAAGCTGCTACAGGTGCCAGAGACGTGCAGGGCATAATAGCAGTGCACATCAGGCTACACAAACAAATAAGCACTGGCACACTGATTCCAAGGAAGAGAAAGCCTCCATTATGGGAAAGGACAACATTGAGAGCTTTTTGACTGCTTATCTAACTGCCTGCTCAACATTTCCACATCACCACTTTGGTTTAATTTGTATCTAAACTCTGGTGAAAGACAGAATGTAAATACAGGAATAAAATGCAATGATAAAACCAAGAGGATACTGGAAACAATAAAAATCTGTATAGGTCAGATAGAAAAGTACTCCAATGGGCTTCCGAAAACCTCCAGTACATAACGACAAGTATTAGAAACATGTAAACAAGAACAGATTTTGCTGCAGCAGGAGGGAGAGGAATCTCAAATCTCTGAGGTGCTGTTACCACTGGCTCCTTAAGTGGTTTCACATCTGGTTTTGAAAGAGCTCCAATTCAGACATGAAGGCTACATTGATGAACTTCAAGGTCACATCCAGTTGTTTCTTTTGCATGCACAATAATTGATTTTACTGTGCATTTACATGGTACTGGAGCCTGCTGCTGCCAAGTAAATACTGCAGGGCTCCAACCCAACCAAAAAATACAGTACACAATAACTATCTAACTATGATTTCTTTACGTCGACTTGGTTGAAGGGATAGGAAAACTTTTGCTTTTATTCACCCAAATGTGTGCTGGATTTGTTGGCCTGGATTTAAAAAAAGCTTCTAGTGTGTTCCTGGCTTAAAAAACATCACCTCCAGATGAAATTCTGAGGCATGGCTCAACATAAATACAGCTGTGTGGAGTCAAGGTTTTAAACACTTATGTGCCTGCACCAGAAAGGTTTCCAAACCTGTTGCAAGCCTAGCCGGTCCCCACATGAAAAGAGCGGTTATATGTTTTAGTGGCCCTGGAGCCTAAAGATTATTTTTCCAACTTTAGCACCAGGCTGAAACATTTAACAACCTTCAATATATCCCACGACTATCTGAGCTCTGGGGGGGGGGGGAGTGCACTGATGGGAAGCAGGGAAAAAGCAGCCATAGTTTCTGGGAAATCTACCCAAGAAACTGATAGCCACAAATGCACACCAACACACAAATCAATACTTCTCTGCTGCGCTCTGGTCCTTGTCCTCGCAGCAGTAATAAATATGACCACAAACTACAAAAACCACAAGGATATTGTTGTTACTTAAAAACCTAGCCTAAACCTCATCTGTATGTCTGCAGTAGCCCTATTTTAGGAAAGAACAGACTCACCTAAAAAACAACATTGGGCTTCGGAACAGGCCTCCTCTGTCCACACTGGACTTTGCCACTGTTCTGTTTGACTAATCAGCTGTGAAAGGCAGCCTTTTAGAGTCAGCCATGGAAAATGTCCAGGTATAATCTCTCACACAAAATATAGGTGCAGGACTGAACATCACGTGATGCAATCATTTCTCAGAAATGATTGCATCACATGACGGTCATGTGACGCAATCATTTCTCAAAAAGTTCACTCAAAAGGCCTCATTTGACCCGAGTATTGACATAGTTCTGGTGCAAGTCAGTAAATATATACTGGTAGTTACTGGCGTATGTAAAACTGTGTGTTTGCTTGGAGTCGTGTTGTCTGGAGCGCTTTACTTCGCACAATAACTATTTTGAGATGAATCTATTAACTATTCAAACACAGGTTTCAGTCATAAAGACATCTCAAAGTAGGGCTGGGCAACATATCGATATTATACTGATATATCATCTTAGACTTTGGATATTGTTATGTCATGATACGGCATACATGTTGTCTTTTCCTGGCTTTACAGGCTGAATTACAGTAAAATTATGTAATTTTCTGAACTCATGAGACCATTCTAGCTGTTCTAATATTCATCTTGACCCACTTAGTCATTGTACCCACATTACTGATGATTATTACCAAAAATCTCCTTATGCTAATATTTTGAGAAAGCAAAATATATTTATCCATACAATACTGATGCAATATCAATATAGAGGTATTGTTTCATGCATTTAAAAACTGTGTGTGTGTGTGTGTGTGTGTGTGTGTGTGTGTGTGCGCGCGCACAAGTGCATGTTTCTTAAGTGGATTTAGTGAGTGAGATCTGCAGAAAATATTTTTAAATATGTTTAAATTGTGTCAGTTAAATGAAAAAATATATATATAATATGAAATAATATATATATATATACATATTAAGACATACGTCATGTATTGTGATATATCCTAAAACAAATTACAATATAATTTATAGGCCATATTGCCTGTCCCTATCCTAAAGTATACAGTAGAATATTATCTTCTCTAGAATCAAAACCTGGACAAAAGCCCAAATTACTCCAAACTACAACTGCTTGCAAAGAAAAATAACTACTCATGGAAAACACTACAACAAGCTGAGAAAAGTTTCATCACTATCCGAGCAGATTTCAAATCGTGATGACGCCTTACATATCCAAGCTGTACCGTTTTCCGTAAAATAAATAAGCATTTTAGATCTTTAAACTTTTCTAGTATACACAGCCACCAACCTCAAAGCACCTTACAATCACAACCACATAAAAACAAAGAACAGAAACTCTGACAGTATTTTCTGTACTAAAAGTGTGTGGGAAGGCAGCTGAAGCCAAACCCTGACAAACTTGTGTGTCTTTTCTGGGCCTACACTCGGCAACGCTGTCATTACGCTGTCATACGATGACCACCAGGACTAAAGAAGTAAGCACACAGTGCCTCTAGTATACTTTATAAGTGCGGTGACTTTTTGAAACATGAGCTAAAGTTGCCTCTAATTATGTGTGACCTTTAAATGGGACGAGGGGAGGACCGGATGCTACTGAGAGAGAGAGTGGAAAAAAAAAACAGGGAGTTAACAGATGAGTGTGTCTGTGTGAAATGTCGGAACGATGACCTCAGTGGAGAGGGGACATTCAGTCCTGTGTGTGTAGCTTTTGGACTTCAACCAAACATCATTTCCTTCCTTCCCTTTCCCTATAATCCTTCATGAATGTAAATCTTGGAAGGAACAGGATGCGAGTAAAAAAAATAAATTAAAAAAAAACACTTTAAAAATACACAATTTGCTGTTAGATGTTTGCTTCTAAATTACTTGCTAAAGACAATTAAACACATTGAGAACCAAAGGCATGCAAGTCCAACCCGACTCCCCCGAAGAGACGAGCTAGTCTGACCCTTTTTAACACAAACACAGTCAAGGGACTGCTGGGAAAACACAAACAGCAAAGCTATTGTCCTGCCAGGTACAAGCAGGCGCCTAATAATCATCCAGTTTTTTTATGGTGACTAACGCTCAGTGTTTCTCATATTGAGTCATACTAGGATGACCGAGTTTGGCATTAAAACTATCCACCTGTTTTTACAATTCACCCTCACATGAACTACATTAGATGCATTCCTTAGAACATTAGGTACAGGATACAGCACAAACAACTCGTGTTTTCTATTCCTGAAAATAAGTCTAGGCTAATGTTGAACTGTTAGACGTCTATGCAAATGCATGTAGCCATTATTTGTCTCCCTCATGCAGGTGCAGACAATATGACAACCACCTGTGAGATATGCACGATATGAATGCGATATAATTCACGATTGGCGGGAATCGTTTTGTTTATCAAAAATATTAAAATCATGATGATGGGACATTTGTTGGGGTTTGTACAAAACAGGTCAGGGCATCTCTACTACATCGCTACACTACAGTACTTCATTATAATGCTGTTTTGGTGTTACCTACACTTTACCTTTATCAAGGCCACATTGCAGATTTGATAATATTTCAATTAATTGTGCAGGCGTACTGTGAAGGAATGATTGCTGATTAGAGCCAGAGTGATAAATCCGTGGCATTTCACAGTTATATTAGCGTCAGCGTGAACGTCTGATATGGGCCAACATGAAAACATTTTTTAAGAGACTATAAAGCACAAAAAGATGCTTGGGATGATTTATAATTGTTTAATTCCCAATGAGTTTGGGAGTCAGTGCACTGATGTCATTTTAGACGATAAAGTGTATTGATAAAACTGTAAAACACCCTTCCTCCATTATTTATCTTTATCACAAGTGTTTGATAACCACAGTTGAGAGATCACTGCAAATAACGTGTGCATATTGACAGATATACAGTATCAATATCAGATTTTTTTATTCCCTAATATCAGTATGGATCCACCTTAACCCTCTCTTTTTGATACAAGTTCTATATTATATCTATATTTTTTTTATTATATGTCTGAAATGATCTCATGAAAAGTATTGTAATAATTTCTGTGTACTCTTACCTACCTGTGAAAGTAACCAACTACTGAGTAGGGTGCGTTATTGCTATTCCCAGTTTTCTGTGAGAACATACTGTGTCTTTGCAGAGAAGAAAAACACTCATTTTATGTGCACTTGTTCACAATGTAGTGTCAAACTGAGGGTGGTCCTTTTTGAGATAAAAAAGAATAGTTGATTTAATTCACTTCAATCTACACTAGACTACATTAGCTAGGGATCCTGGGATATGGGTGTATATATGCATGTGTCGCATTATTTTTGGTGACCTAAAATATTTCACAAAACACAAATTAAAAATTCAGATAAGTAGCAGAACAAACAAGTGTAACATTGAAATATCCTTAACCATTTTTTAAGTAGTGTAGGAGCAAGAGAAGCATGATGACGAAATACACTTAATACTGTACACTTTGGGGTCCCAACTACACAGAAATAAGAATAAAATCATGTGTCTGCTCACTCAACACCTAGTAAATGTTCATATGTAATGGTCATTTTTGATTCTGCGTCTGCCCCTCTAGTAAAAGAGGCTAATACAGCAGATTTTCCAAACTGCATCATCCCAGGACGGTTTGTATCATTAGCATTAGCAACTAGGGGAGCATGATGGGTACACCACCACAAGTCTAATAATAAACAACGGACGGACGGTGATTACACTTTAAAATTATAAATATGATTTTTAACAACAACAATTTATCGAGTTAGGCAATGTGACGCCACTTAAATTGGACCAACAGACTTAAATGTCATTTCAAATGCACTGAGCAGGCAGCACCCCACCACACACACGCAGACAGGCCACTGATGTTTGGAAAAATACTGCTAGCTCACAGTCGCTAACGTTAACGTAACCACCAACGAACTAAGGTTAAACGTTCATATGAGTTCACAAATCAAATCACATTTACCTCTGGTGTAGCAAGAAGTCCTTATCACTGTTGTTTCGGTAATATATCCACTAATCCAGCGTCTTTAAAATCCCGTCCCCGTGCTGGGCACTTACACCATTCCCACTGAACCCAGAACTGGCTGGGATTACTGGAACAGAGCGAACCAGGCGTTTGATTGACAGTCGCGCTGACCAATGAGCTCCGACTAAAATGTTTGGCATGGGAGAGAGGGCGTTGTCGTGCTGCGTTGAAGTCACACAGGAAAAATTAGCTACAAATTAGGGTCACGACCATGTTTACAACACCCCTACAGACCGCGGTCACGAGTCTGTTGGAGCCGATTTTACCGAGCATCTGCACTCAGATACCTGAGTGGAAAGAAGTTCAGTGATGTTTATTTCAAAGAGAACGGACTCCTGTAATGTTTTTTAACATGTCATGTATACTTCTTTTCCAAAAACATGTTACACCCCCGCAATGTAGACGGAATTATTGTGGGACGTAAATGCATCTCTCAAAGGATAAATTCACTCAAAAATGAAAGTTCAGTCATTATACTCAGCCTCATGCTGATGGAAGGTGGGTTAAGGTGGGTTCAGTATCTTGCCCAAGGACACTTTGTCATGCGGACCAGGGGAATCGAACCAGCGACCTTCCGATGACAAGATGCTGGCTCTACCCCAGCCTTAAAAAGGGGTCTAAATAATGTCTGTTGAAATCAATTTGGGATCTCAGGGCTTCCTCAGTCTTGTATTACACTGGACGAGCTGTATTGAGACATTTTATGTTTTCTTTTCGTTGTTTAATTAAGTTTTAAAACAAGTCCCCTTCTACTTGAATTGTTTATAAAAAATTTACAATGCAGTTCTGCTGTGAAGCTCCAGATATGTTATTCAGTCTACAAAACTTCACCTGGCTCTCCATTGGCATGGGGGTGGGGAGATAATAAATAGGTTTTCGCTTTTGGGTGAACTGGTGCTTTGACGTGGTGTGAAAAACAGTGTATCAGAGTAACAGTTATAGAGATATTTGAAGGAAATAGAAAAAAATTGTTGCCTTGTAATACAAACCCAATATTTTATGATAATATTTAGCACGTGATAACATATATGTAATATGTATCCGTATCAATTGATTGTGTACGTCTGTTATACAATGGCATCGGAATTGTATCATAGGACATATTGTATTGTTCCAGTCACTATCATGATATCAATCTGCACATTTCTGTTTTATGGGTTCTTACATATTGCCCCTTTAAACAAAACTATTTTTTGATTATCTTTTTATGATGTTCTATACTGTGTTGTTCAGATTTATGTATTTATTTATTTATTTATTGGATACGCCTTTATGATCTCCTGGAGGTGAAAAATTCACATAGGCTATCACAGCAGCACAAGAACAGGCTGAGACAAAGAGCAATGTTGAACAGAGTCGTTAAGGACACGTGTGAATTTTGAGAACCACTGATGTGTTATGAAATCCATTGTAAACTTTATTTTCTTTCATAAATACATTTCTGTGAATGTTCAACACGGCACACACTCCAGCACACCGCACTGCAGTCCTCCATCAGGGGATGAATTTGCGTCTCCGCTCCGGTAGGGGGCAGCAGGTCTCTGGATGAACGCACACAGGCCGCAGTGAAGAAGAGAGGTGGGCGGGGCTTCACTGGCACAACAGCGCCGCTTTTGAGCGGTTCTCCACATCAACAACAATAACAGACATAATTTTTACAGACAGTGGTCGAGGATAACCAAGACAACAGTAGCACGACGATAGAGCCTCCAGTTACATGTGGAAGGTATATTAAATTATTTTAGTGTGATTAAATGTTATTTAATAGTGGATGAAAGCACAGTTAATATCACGACCGTTGACGGCTTGTCAGCAGCACTACGACTTGCAGCTCTCCTTACCGACGGTTGCTAGGAGCTTAGCTTAGCTTGCTAACTACAACTGACACTTAGCATGTAGCATCAAATAGCGTTGGACTAAAAGCTTCACAGTTCGTTGCAACTTTGCTAGGTTTTAAAGGTAGTAGCCAACTAATCTGTCTTTTAGTTGTTTCAATTTCATTTATTGCAAGGTATGGAAGTTGTCGTCCAGGTGTTGCATTTAAATCTGTGACCCGTTATCTTTAGGCTAATCAAACATGTCTTCAGTCAAATTCACAATAGACTGTAACATTGTAATCACATTGACACATTGCAAAGCATCTTTAATGGCCAGTATGAAGCAGAGAAATGATAACAGCAAGCAAAACCCATTTAAATGTATATGGGCACCTGACCTAAAGCACCTTGCTTTAAAGGAGCTCTATGTTACAATTTGTAGCAATTTACATGTATTTATCTCTTTTTATTGGCCATATGTGAGCTGACAGTAACGTGACAAGAAAATGTGACCTTCCTTGTCTCTCTCAGTTGCCTATACAAGCCTCTGGACAACTTTTTTAAAAGTTGTTTAAGGCTGCTGAACTAGATTTATTTTTCCATGACAGTCCAAAGGATGTGACTTTATGTACGTTCACGAGTGCTTTGTCTCAGACAGTGTCTCTCTCTACTCCACTACAAGACAGCAATAGTAGCTAACGTTAGTTTAGAAATGGAGTCCGCTGACATAATGTAAGGACCAGCATCCAGCACAACACAGAAGTTCCACAGAGCCCCTTTATGACAAAACTGAAGAATCGTCAACCTATCCTAGAAGTCAAGAGCATTGTCAATTCACAGTTTTACCACATCTACAAGAGGAGTGGATAAGATCTCATCGCCCAATTCATCTGGAATTATTCTGACCAGGGAAATGTTTGCTTCTTGACCTTAAAAATACTTATGTTCCTAGGTCAAAGATGGTTCAAGACAGCGCTCGCATTCGGCAGCGGGGTGCCCAGGATTTTATGGCATACTATGATTTTGCCTGTGCCAGACAGGAATTAGTCCCTCTCCCCGCTGTTAAGATGAACCTCGACAAAGGGATGCTGGACTTTAATGGAGACAGGGTGAAACTCACAGACTGGCCACCCATTCTCAACTCTATCTGCATCAACAAACACCTGCACCACATTGCAATCAGTAGCACATACCAAGCTAGTCTTGGTTCTGGAGACACAGGTAAGTGGGGAAAAAAATGAACCTGGTACATCAAGTAACAGTGGGGGAAAAACAGTTTATACCCTCTTAATTGCGTATGTGTATGTATGTAGGTTAAATCAGAAACGTGAATGACTTATCAATTTTGCCAATAAACCTTAATCATATCATCACCAATTTCAGATAGAAGGTACTATAAGTCTAGCTTCAGGAAGAAGATCCCAGCCATTCGCTCCAAGGACATGACGTTTAAGTTGTGCAAGGCCCTCAGAGAGTGTCTGACTGTCTCTCCTAACCTCAAGACGCTGCAGCTTAGTGGGCTTCCACTGAGAGAGAGGGACCTGATCACCTTGACAAAGGTAAAAACAAACTAAGGTTTTAACTTTAATGATTTACTTAAGTCAGAGAGATGCCGCCGAATCCAAAGCACATTTGTATTTACTCTTCACTTTTCTCTTCCCTCTTTATTACCAGAATCTTCCTTACTTATGTATTTACTTGGTAAATAATAATGATATTTCTTTCCAGGGTTTGGCAAAAAGTGTTTGCTTGGAAAACCTGTCTCTGGCTCACTGTCCAATAGCTGATGAGGGCTTAGAGGGTGTGTACATTCACAGTATTATTTCCTTAAATTGTTCAGAAAGCCCCTACTACTGTACTGCATGTGAGTATGCTGTCTTTGTAACTTACATTTTCATATGTTTCAGTCATTTGCCAAAGTGTCAAGTATTCCAAAAGCATCAGGACGGTAGATTTTACGGGGTGCAATCTCACCTGGAGAGGGGCAGAGCACATGGCCAACATCATCAAGGTGTAGTATGTCATTTTTAAGACTTTGCGTTATGGACTCTACTGCAGTGACATGTAATATATCATTAATCGTAAGGCCTATGAAATGTTTTTCTCAGCATCAGGGAATGCAGAGGCACGGTACGGCATGGGCAGAGTCTCTGCGGTATCGACAGCCACAGTTTGAGGGAATGGGAGGTCTCCGCCGGGTCACCCTTAATTGTAACACTTTGATCGGAGACCGAGGTGCTGCTGCTCTTGCTAATGAACTGGCGGAGGACCTCTGGGTTAAAGGTTAGTTTTTGTAGGGTAGTGTGTGGGTTTGAGAGAAATACAAGAGAAGATATTATTTTTTTGTTGCTGATTTCTGTTTTGTAGGAATTTTGCTCAGGTTTTCTGTTTCGTGACTTGTTCAACAGCTGTGGACCTGCAGAGGTGTGGTCTGTCCAGTGAAGGAGCTCGTCGCTTGTTGGAGGCCTTGAAAACTAATTCTACTCTTTGTGTACTGGACATTCGCAGTAACCCTTTAGTTGGTAAGAGGTCAACCAAAGTTATAATATAAATTATTGGTTTGCTGTGTTCTAATTGCTCATTCTAATCAAGTTTTCAATATGATTAAAATTGTTTTCATTACTGAAAAATGCTATGATTGCTATATAACTGCTTTTAATAGTATAAGTGTTCAGAAACAAGTCAAGAAAACACTTTTTCCCTTGCTAAATAATTTTTTGGGGTTTTTTTTACAGACAAGGTCCTAATTAAAACCATAATAGAGAAAGTGCTGATGAATGCTAATGGACAGTCACCAGAGGTGAGCGTCTGGATCATTCAAAGTCTAAGAAAAAAATTATTGAAATAGTTTGAATTGAATGAGTTGTGTATCTTCATGCAAGCTTCACATTTGTTTCTTCTTCATGTTGAACTTTAGTACTGCTGGATCAATCCTGCAGCCACAGAGCCACAAAGAGCTTCCGGACCAAAGAGGCGAGCACTACCCAGTGCAGCCAGAGGGAAAACTACATTCAGGATAGGTATGTGGATTTTTTTTTATTTTCTTGTTTTTCCTCAAGGCTACATTAAACACAGGCACCTGTCTGTTCATTCAAACAGTTAAGGTCATGATATCCCTCGTCAGACAAACATACTACAGATTTCTGTGGTGGTGACCACACAATCATAATCTTTTCTCTTTTATTTATGTGGCAAAGGGTTTTGTCTCAGCACTTCATCAGGCTCATAAAATGATCTTTTATTGTGACTAAAAAGGTTCATTTTCAGAGACTGATCTAAAATAGATTTTCAGACTCCCAAACTGCATTTAGCCATAGTTGAAATACAAATCTACAACGCTCCAGCCTGTGCAAAAACAGGCATTACATTCAGTGTTGGATGTGTTTGAATCTGTGTGGATAGCGTCTGTTATCTCATACTGATAATAATTATTTTAAATGTTTTTCCTTTTGGCTTTTAAGTCATCTTGAGAACTGGTAAGAACTGAATTAATTTCTTTTGCTGTGCTCCCTCACACTCCAGACAGCTCTGCTAACCAGTGCAAAAAGAAACTTGTAAAAAGACCTTTAAGTGCTTGTTATTGTTCCACAAGTCTAACTTTTTGATGAATATATATTATGTATATATGACACAGTTGTTTAGAACCTCACCTGACACCAAAGTCAACACCTTTAAACAGTCGTAAACATCAGAAGCAAAAGATGAAGATTGCAAACTGATACAGTAACTAAAATTATTTTCAATTGAACACAGCCATAATTCTCTTTTGCTTGTGATGTTTAGACCCTCCTTTTGTAGATGTAGATCTCCAAGCATTTAATGATTACCTTATTATTGGTAATTTATGCATCAATTAACTCATGATAGGCCCGTCTGTGTCCTGGCAGCCATTATGAGCAATGACTACACATATTTTTGTTTTGCAACCATGCCCAATCCCAAATGCTCCCAGAAAAACTCCCTGTGGCTTGATGAATTTTCAGCTCTCTATATAACGCTCTCTCTGGTGCAGCTCCTCGTAAAGGATCATGTCTTGGTGGGCAGAGTTCAGGGGCTGCTCAGACACAGATGCCCTATTCCCGCTCCCGTTGTGTGCCTTGGCGTGCTGCTGCAAGAGCTGGACGCCAGAGGTGAGGAGATGTTGGCAAACCAATATACACTAAGTTCAAAAAAGATACTGAATTCCATTTATAATTGAAGACATCCCACTTATTATTAGAAAACACTGATAGAACAAATACATCCAATCAGATTGGATTGTGTTTTTTTGGGGTGTGGTTTGAAAGTGAATTTAAATTTTGGTGTTCAGTTTTAATCTGTCTGTAGAACATACTGAAAGTTTTACGTAAAACAATTACACCTGTAATATTTACAGAGCTCTCCTCAGGTGTTGCTGTGATGACGCTCACGGAAAAAAGACTAATTTTATGTTGGATGCCTTTGTTACAGAGGTATGCCTCCTGGAGTCACTGTAATGGATCAGACCTTTCAGGTGAGTTTTCTTCTTTTCTTCTTCTGTCCGTGAAATCAGAATCATCTCAGCCAAGTATGGATTGAATTCATTTCAAATAATTTATGTATTTGGCAGAGACTGGTGGTCTGTGGTAGAAAATGGATGACCCTGTCAAGAATTGTGCAAATACGGCATTTAATTTCAAAAGTATTATCATCTTCATCTGTTAAAAATTCTCATTAGGGTGCAGCCACTGTGAAGGTTACTGTGGAGTCGGACTCGGAGGGAGAGGAGGATGAGGATGAGGAAGAGGAAGAGGAAGAAGTCGTGGTAGAAGTTGAGCAGAGACCACCTACTCTAAATCTCCAGGACAGGATCACTGGACGGCAGTTTGAATATCTACAGGTTAGTCACATCACGCTAGTTCCAAAACTGGACAGGGACAAAAGTGTTTGGACTCTTTTTTGAACTGTTTATTTTGAAGTACTGCTGTGTATATGTGTGTGTGTGTTCTTGTGAATGCCCTGCAGATGGAGCTAAAAGAGTGTCGTCTGAGGCTGGCAGAGGAGTGCAGAGCCAGACTGAAAGCTGAGTCAAGGCTCATGGAGGTAATCTCAAAAATGCTTGAATCTATTTTTTGTTTGTTTGTTTGATTTCTTCTACTGTAACTTCTCTGTGCAGCAGTTGCCAGCTTGAATGAGCTGTGGAACGCACTCTCGATGTGAAGTTTGTGGACATCATAGTCGTCCTTATTTTTGAGATCTAGTCAGTGTCAAACTTTGTTTTGAGACAGCAGGATATTTATGCCACACTAACATTATGTAATTTGAGGATCGGTCAGCCATGTTGAAGTTGGTTTTTACAGTGGTTCTAACTCCAGATGAAGTGTTTATTATTCAGACTCAAATTGGGTGGAAACTCATTTGATGGTGGGTAAATTTTGCAGTGTCTCAAAACCAACAGACAGTCATACATGCTTTAATATTTGGATGTAATGCTTGTCCAAGGGTTGGAGTATGGTTTTATGTTCAAAAGACTGGCTTCAAGATTCCCGTTTATGCTTTCTTCCTTTTTTTATTTCTATTCAGTCCGAGTTGGAGAATGCCCGTCTTCGTGACACCAACCTCTCCCTGTCAGAGGCCCTTGCAGGTGCTGGCTCTACATCAGCACCACCTGCTATCAGTGCTTTTGAAGATGAGGCAGTCCTTGAGAGCATTGAGAGCTCATTCACCAAGTTCCATGCTTTCCTGGATCTCCTCAAGGATGCTGGGTGGGTACTCTTAAAACTGTCCAGTACGATGTTTCTCTTTTGACCTGGATTGTGCCAGTTTCGTTCTGAGCCTAGGCAGTTTAAAGAGCGTGTTTGTTCAAATTCAGACCTTTCATTATGTGTGTCTGTTCATTCAGTTTACGTTCAGTTTCATTTTGACAGAATCTGAGTTGAAAGGTGTTTTGATCCGTTCAGTAGGTTTTGTGTAATCCTGCTGACAAACAAACAAACAGACACGGTCGAGAACCACCTTGTTGGAACCACTAAATAGCAGCGATTTATTTTAACACAAGTTTAATGTATTTCTGTGTTGGGGGGGTTTGAAAGGTAATTTTCCATGAACTTCAAATGAATGCAGTACTAAAGAAATGCTGACATTGTTTAAAGCATCTTTATTTATCCACATAGCATGGACAGAGAGAGAGAGACTTTATGTTATATACATCTCGTGTATGAAATGTCTGTATTGTCGCTGTGCTGCATTTTTGTAAACACATCAGTCTCACCATCACGTGATCGACTACAACTACCAGATAGAATAGCGATGCACTATCAGTTCACCCCACATGCAAACAAGCGGCTCTGGCTCACACACACGTCACAAAGCTGTATCACATGGGTGCTACTGCAGTTATTTCATTCATCGCACACACCTACTTTTGTTTAGCTTGTGTGACATATAGGTCTGTGTTGCTCTGTACAACTGAATAAACTGACTAATGAATGATTTAAAGTAGAGTACCGGCGCTGTGTGCGTTACCTGTCCTCTACAAAATGAGGCAAACATCTAGAAAGGGAACTAGATTTTTTTTTTTTTTTTTTTTTTAGGAGTTGGTGGACCAAACCAGAGCTAAAAGACGAGGGATTAGTGGACTCTTTGTGGTGGACATTTTTAAATAACTCCAATGACATACCTTTGTTGTTCTCTGTCCATCACGGCTTTGTTGCTGCATTTGTTTTATATTCCTTTGACCCCTTTTTGGACAAACATCACTTCATGCATCTTTAACATTTGTTGATTAACTGCTTGATTGATCAACTATTTTGTGATATTCATACATCATGAAATTTGCTTTTGTATGCAAGACCTTATCGAGTTGTGGGATGGATGTCCATCATACTGGACTGCATTGTGATCCGAAGTCAAAGTGGAACAGTCAAGTATTTCAACACCTTTTATTTGGTACACATCCTCTCATGTGACCGAGGGAACGGTGGCGAAAAAGTGTAATTCCCAAAATGCTGGGCTGTCTTTGGTTAGGTGACTTTTTACTGTAAATGTGGTGCTTGTTTTCTGTTTCATTCTTAGATGCTCTTCAATAACAAAAGGCTCTTTGTGTTTCCATGTTGGTGTTCGGAAACATGATACTGAGCCCAGTTCAAGAGTTTCATTCTGAGAGGAAGAGTTTCTCTGTGACAGAACCACCTATTTCATTTTCTTTTAATATTAATTTATTTCATGACATAAATTGATATCTACTTTTGTTTTTAGGTTATTTCTTTGATTGTTTACCTTGATTTATACTCAAAATGGCCGATAAAGGATACTAAGTTGTTATGAAACCGAGGTCACAAGGTGCAGTCCATAGGTGGAAACCAGAATCCACCCAGTATTTTCCTTAAACATAGGCTAGGTCTTACTCTGCTGCTATCTTTGTTCCCTGCATTTTCTTTGCTTGTCTACAGCTTCATTTGCTGTGTTTTCTGCTTTGACATAATCACCCTGCAGTCGGTTTTTCTTTAAAGACAGCTTTTTGATACATTTGTACTGTGACTCATCCATTCCTCATGTAAACCATTATTGTATTCTTTTGCCCAGTGGAAACAATTAAACCAGTGTCCTTGAATGTTAAATGAGGACGTCCACACAATAGAAAATCTTTGTTTTAGTAAAACATTGCAACCCATTCCGATTAAATACATCTTTAAGAAATTCATCTTAATGGATGTGGCAAAAAGAAAAAGGGCAACCTGTATGTCAGGTAGCATTTGTTAACATTTTTTCTTTTTCTTTTTTTTTTCCTTTTCTTGTAGCCTCGGTCAGCTAGCTTCAATGGCTGGAATTGACAAGTCAGATTTCCAACCTCTGGGAAGACCTCAGCTCTCCTCGACAGTAGGACCACATGTGGTTGGTGAAGCATCGCCAAATAGAGTGGAGTATCGGGATGTTGGGACAAAAACTGATGCTTCTTCATTGGTAAGGGTTTGCAGTGCTTGGGAAACGTTGCGATGTGATTATACGAGCAGTGCTTCAGTCTCATGGTTTCATTTGGAGCAGTGAGTCTACTTGAGCATAAGCAAGTACTACATTTTGCTTAAAGGATTAATTGTTTATCTTTTTATCTTTTATACTTCATCTCTTATTGTTTTACACATATACAAATAATTAAAATACACCAAAAAGTATCATGTTAAAAATGACAAATACTTGCTTATCAAATAGTTCAAAGTAAAATACAATATACTGGTATAAATTGAAATATATAATTTGTAGAAAACTTTAAATAAAAGTACTTCTCTAGTTGAGATGAATGAGCTGTATCCCATGAATAACTTGAAATTGTCCATTTAATTAAATTTTCTCTCCCAATTTCTGTCTTTAGGTAGGCAGCGTCCTGCCTGCTCCACCTGGTAGACTGATTGACACCAACACTCACAGATCTCCTTCCTCCGGCAGGGAGTCCTCACATGACGGCAGGCTGTTAGATGTGACCTTCACTCAGGCCTCTGTACCTGCAGCACACCCTGGTACAGATGGAGAAAGGGAACCAGATAGATATTCAAAGCCCGTTACCCAGCATGACTCAGGTTCGGAGCACAGTTACCGTAGCCAAAAATCCTTTGATAAGGTTTACTTTAGTAGAACTTTTCAGTCTCAACCAAGCCACACCAACAGCAACTCTCACAGGAGCAACGGGTCTTATGGTGGATTGTCTGGAAGATCAAGCGTTAGTGACATTATGAGTGACAAGGCAGAGTCTGTGGGATCAGTGGGGTCGAGGAATGAGGGGAAAAGAAGGCTGGTGACAGAAGGTCAGTCAGGGTCAGAAGGGTCCGACTATCCTGGGAGGGAGATCAGGTCCCTGAGCGGTCTGGGAAGGCACTCAGATGATGAATCCTTCTGACCAGCTGACCAGAGAAATATGAAAAGCTCTGCCTGTATGTGTGTTCACAGTGCCTTCTCCGTGAAGTGCTGTCTGGATTTAATACCAGAATTCTTACATCTTCAATCTTGGTTGTTTAATTTTAGGGAGAAAGCATTCAAAGTCAGTTCAATACCTTGTTGCATATAAGCCAAAGGAGTAGTCGAGTTGAAGTTCCTATGAAAATAAAAATTCAGTTACTGATCGAGACGAATGTGTCAAAAAATGCAATGCCATGTATATTTTTGTATTAATTGTAATTTCATCCTTTTTTAGTGAAGCAGCATGTTTTTGCACTTGGGGTCATTTATAGTAAAACTTTTTCATTCAGTTAAGTGTGATAGTAGCTATTTGGGTTTCCAAGCTAACCATACCTCAGTCAGGTCTAAATTTACAGATAATGTGATCCTATTTTGGATGAGAATGCATCAAGTCTCAGAGGAAAATTACAATATTAACGCCATTTCCTCTTTCTATGGCTGTTTTAAACAGTAATTTTATTTTTTAAAGTGAATGCTACTGTAAAGATTTTTTTGTTACATATTGAATTTGTCCTTTTTAAAAAAATCTTTTATGATGAAGTGTTCTTTTGTTGGTGCTGTTAGGTATTTTGCACTACTCTAAAATGTATGTTTTTAATAAACATTTTCACAGTTTGACGTTGTGTTTCCAAGCTTCAAAATTGAAAAAGCTTTTTGCTGCCACTCCAGAAATGTTAATAATGCACCTTCGCAGAGCATTAAGAGCCTGGCTTTACCTAACTTTACCTGTGAACCTGTGAAGATTTTTTAATATGCCCTCTTATATCCTGTTTATGCCATTAACACCTGTAGTGCTGAGGAATTAAGCTTTGAGTTAGTTCGTGCAGGATACTGAAGTCACACACCCCTGCTCACTGAAATATTGATGAATAAAATCAATGTGCCGTGACACAAAAAGTCCCTGCTTTACTGGATTATATATTATTCTCAGTGCTGCATGTATTGCTAGAATTATCCCATGTTGGATCCGTGTCTACCTGCTTTCTAGATGCAGAAACTGAATCTAGAGCATGTGAGCTCCTTTGCCAGGACCAACATCTGTTGACTGCACGAGTTGTTTACTGTCACTTTTGGTGCAGTGCCGAGAGACAGAGAAGTGGGACCAGAATGTGATTTTTTTTTTGGGTAAGAGAGGGACACAGTGTTCTGTTGTACAGATGTGTAATGTTTTCCATTTGTGGTGAGCGCCAAACACCAGGAAAAGCCAAACGTGCAGCTCTTGTGCAGAGGGTTACATAAAGTGCATGAAGTGGTTCATTCATAATGTCTTCTCTGTGTTACCTACCTGATATTTTAGAGACAGCTGTAGGGATTTTGTTTTGTTTTTTGTTTGGCAGTTTGTCACGTCTCTCGTTTGATTTTCTCCTGTTCGTGTTTACTTGGTGTCTTGCAAGGATGCCATGAACATCATAAACTGCTCTGCAAGTTAAAGTTTGCACAAAATGGGCAAGACTTCAGAAGCGGGGACAGTTTCTTTTAGTTGTATTTGCATTTACGTGTACATCAGCAGGGGTGGACTGTGTTGTCCAGGGACATTGTGTAACAGCTGTCTGTGATGTGTGAGGGCATGATAGGAAAACAATGTCACAGTTTATGCACAGTTGCTTTAGCAGCCTGGATCACTGCTGTAGCTGTAGCAGTTATCTTAAAGCAAAATCAAGTGAATCTACTCCATTTTTTTACCTGTCTGTTGGTTGGTTGGTTGGTTTGTCAGCTGGATTACACAAAAATTACTGAGTTTCTCTCTCTTTGTTCAGGCTATGTGCAGACGGATTGTCTGGGGTGACCATTAACTCAAGATATCTCATCAATCAATCAACTGGGTTGCCACGTGTCCTTGAAATCCTGGAAAGTCTGTGAATATGAGGGAGTTTTGTGCAAGAATAGAGGATTAAATTATTTTTTATATTTTTTGCTGCTGTCACGTGTGTCTCTGACAGCACCACTCAACTTAAATAACATTGTTTTGCTGTGCTGTGTTAGCGAAGACTAGAGACCACAGTCCGTCGTCCCTGTTCACACATTCAAGCCTCTCTCTGTTTTGGATTGTTGTCTGTGAGCTTCTTTAAAGCCTGCTGGTTCTCATTATAAAAATTCTCAGTGTTGTAACTGTAATTAATCTTGATCGGTGTCCTGTGTTTTGTGTCCTGGAATTTGAGAAAAATGGGCCTTGAAAGCCCTTTAAAAGTCCTTGAATTTGGTGTTTAAAAGGTGTGGGAACCTTGTCGCAAACTCTAGATAGATATTGCTGTAAAATGGACATTGCTATTTCAGTTTGTTGGGTTGACCTTTCTCTTCTTGTGTTATTGTTACGTAGTGTTTTGGCACTGACCAGCAAAAATAGGGACAAGGAAAGATACAGAGTCAGAGTGAAACTTAACATGTCAAATGTCAGAGCCTCTCAGAGCCTGAGAGCTGTGTTTCCGGCGTCAGACCCAGGCTGGTTTATGGAAACACAGAGGACGATGAAGTCATTGATTGCAGGTTTGCACACTGGGGTGTGGTGCTCCCCGTGGTTTTCTGCAATTTTGTAAGTGAGGACATTTGGTTATAATGAAAGAAAAGTTCCTGCTTTCAGTTTCTCTATTGCTCTTTTTTTTATTATTATCTAAATGTTAAATATTCTATTTTGTCATTTGGAAAAACAAAACACAAATGGAAGCAGCTGAAAAGAACAAAACACCTCATAATTTAATTGTCAAAGGATGTGAATATAAAGTTAATATGGATTGAAAAGCTGAAAGGCCCTGATGGTGTGGAACAAGGCCTTAAAACAATGGGCTGTCATGTTAGTTCAGCAGATGTGCTGTTTGCTTTAAGAATAGGCATTCCACTATCAATGTACTTGAGGACTCGTCGATAAGTGATTTATCAAAGCTATCCCGCGTCTTTCGGTGTCATAGAAGATTCTACAACACTGGCTTATTGTTATCATCACAGGACGCTTTCCCAGACTCTACTTTGTACTTTCAGTCTCAGCGCTGCCAGAACAAAGGAAGGGGTTAGGGAAACAGTGTGAATTGCTATCGTGTTTTATGATCTCCTCTATAACTACAGCTGCTCCACAGATATGGAGATGGCCGCGGCAGAAAACAACAGTGTGTTGGTGGTGAGGGGAAGGGAATGAAGAGAGGAAAAAATCCACAATGAGGGAGCAACAACGGGAACACCACAGGGAAATTGAAACACTTCCAAATATTTCAGGAAAACAAAATCAGTGGACCATTGTCTCTGCTACAAGGCCAGGCTTCTTCCATCTGGGCCAGAGGTATCACCCAAGATCAACATCTATACTGAGAAAATTACATTCTTTCTGTCCAAAGTGACTTACAGTGAGTGCATTCAAACTCCACATGAACAACAAATACATTCCAATGAAATGAAGGAAGCACCACATGAAAAATGAAACTTGACGGACATAGGTGAGCTATATGAGCAGTACTGTGTGTGTGTACAGGTCTGATGACATCTGCTCAGTTTGTCATCTCCAGTAGTGCCAGATGGTGCAGTGCAAAAACTTCAAGTAACTTAAAGGTGCAATACGTATGAATTTTAATTGAAAATACATTGGGAATAACAGTTTTGATGTTATAACACCTATGTATTGTGTTGCAGGGAAATCGACTGAAGTTAGCGTGCTGACCAGCTAGCCCTGTCCTGGTCCAAAGCTCCTGTGCTAGCGGTGTGAGCGCCAACACTTTCCTGGTGCTCTCAGCTCCCAGTCCGGTCCACTAGCTGCATGGCTAACTGAGCTAACAAGCTAATCGTAGCTACAGTCATTTACAGAATACAATTAGCAACATCAATCACATGAAGATATTTGCTCATGTCAGTTGAAACACTGAAAGGACAATGAGTTTTATGGCTGAAAATTGCAATAACTGTGCAGCTTTAGCACTTTGATTACAGTCAGTTGAGAAACAATAGCCGCCGTTTACACCAGTTGACAACCATAAATAAGTAATTACATGCAGAAAAGCAGAAGGGTAGCAATTTTAAAGTATTAACCACAATCATCACCATTAAAACATGTGCAAATGTGCACAATCATGCCCTTAATTGATTTCTAAAGTCAAACTTCCTCAAAATCTGCTGCATGTTCAAATCTTCAGCATTTCTGTAAGCAATCCCTCTGAAAACAGTATTTACTGTTGGATCCCACAGCTGAAGCCAAGTTTATGATTCACATCACACTGTAAAAATATCAAAGTGTAGTATTTTATTCAGAAGAACACCAATGTCGCACAGAAGTAGTGATGTGCCTCGTAAGAGTCCCCTGTAAAGGAAGTGTTTCTGGAGGTTGATACAGATGATATCACTGTAACCTACTGAGAGAAAGGTTGCATTTATAAATCTAAAGAAGCTCAACATCCTTCTGTATTATTCCTGTTAATGGATCAACAGTCAGCAGTGTTCCAACACTGGATTGTTCTTGTTTTATTGAAGGATAAATAAATGATATTTATCATCAGATGGAGATAAAAGTCTCCAGGAAGAGCCTCAGTCCAGTCTGGGACACGGTAATCATGTCCTCTTATAAAACAGGTGTTTTGTTGGGGGCAGTTAAAGCTGTTGCTTCACTGTTGCATAACACTGGCTGCAGGCCATCCCATGGTTGACCTGGTACTGGGAAAACCTGAGGAGATTCAGCAAACATATCTCTGCGACACGCTGTGTGGTTTCAGTAGAGGCAAATAATGATGAAATGCGACAAGTGACGTCTGTTTGTTTTTTGTCCAAACCGTCCAAAGAGGCTGGAACTTAAAGAAACTGTCACGAAGAAGTGGGATTAGTAAAAGCTGTGCGTGTGTTTAACGCATTCTGGATGAGTAGATATATAACGGTAAATAAATTCCCTTGTGGTCAGTACAGACTTTATTCTTAAACATGTATTTATTTTTTGCAAATAAAAAAATGAAAAACAGTTACTGTCCAGTTTACCAGCAAAGCAATGCCAAAGACAATTAGGCAGTCTGATTGAAAATCAAATGCAGGCTGATATAGCTAAAAATCCTTCATTATTTTAATGGATACTCCGATACTATTCAACCTCTGTCCTCATCCTCAGAGAGCACCTGATACTTTACACCTACATCACTCCATTATTACTCCTGACACAGTTCAGCACTTGCCTTATTTTTTCATCGCTAAAAATGATGATCAATGCGAGCTTACTGTCCAAATACAGTTAGTTTTGCATATCAAAGCACATTTAAAAAGCCCCTTTTTTCATATATGCAAACAAGTAGAGTAAAAAACAGAAAAAAACATATAATGGATGAGACCATAGGTTTTTTCAGTGGACATCCCAAAATACACTTTAAAGGAACAGATTTAAGTCTCACTGGATATATATATATATATATATATAGTGTCAATAGTTATAGTCACTGTAGCCGCAACCATTATGTGTTTTTTGTACTAGAACACGGAGACTTGTTCGTCAGGCCTTATCTTTCAAATTCATTCAGTAATACACACACTCCACGACTCACTTAACACACTTGTTTGCTTGTCAAAGAGATGCCAGTCATGCACAGACGTCAGACAGATATCTGGTACTTTAATACCGTTATCAGTGCACTATTAACATAATCTATTTACTGGTCAAGGTAATGACCGATCAATAGTCCCCTCAAGACAAAGTACAGATAGAGAATCACGTATTAGTTCGCTTGCCAGCCAGGCTGAGGCCTGACGGAGCTTATCTGTTAATAAATTGTGGCATTTCCGCAATTACTCTAATGTACCTTTATATGACCATCAATGAACCATTATGGCTTGTTGGCCAATAATCACTGATTAAATATTAATAAGAGGAACAGCAACAGACACACATGTATCAACTCTCTCTTTTGCAGAGCTGTAGCTGAAGTTTATTGCTTGTTGCATTCAGTATGAGACGCATAATGGATTATAAGTGTTTCTGATTACATAAGTATAAAAGACAAAAAATGAAGACAACACAAATCCAAGTTCTGTGAAAGTATAATGGTGTTTAATGGTCTAGTTATGGCCAGATTTATATTTACTGCATCACAGGAATCATGCATGCATTTGACAGTTCTATGAGAGGTGCTAGCTGTCCAAACTACACACTATATAAATATAGCTACAATTAAAATATGCCAGAATCCTCCTGAGAAAAAAAGTATGAGCTTTACCTACACATACTTTCTGCTAGTAATACAAAATAGTCCCTCTCTTGGTCAAAACTTGAGTATGAACACATTCAGGAGTAACAGGGTCGCTTGCTGATTTAAGCACTCCTCCTGCTAATAAATTACAACCATTGCACTTTAAAAAAAAAAAAACAACAACCAACAACACAACTCTAAAGCTTTACATTTCTTTTTTTGTTTTCCAAATGCAAATGGAACAAACGTCTTTTAATCAGATTATACAAACAATGTTACATTTCATCACAATTTTCAACAGGTGTTAAGACAATTTTGAGTGGTATAAATCGACGCTAAATACAGCTATAAAGGTGCTCCACTGTTAACAAAACTCGATTGCAGAACTGTTTTCCGTTTCTTGAGATATACAATTTAAGAGAAACTCTACAACAGCAATATTTTCCGCCTTTTTTTTTCTTCTTTTTTTTAAACGCTAAAGCTCTATTTTTTGACTACCGGCCATAACTTTACAAAAGTGTGGTTACGCAGGTCGTGGATAGACAGGAATGTTGTTATTGGAAAAGGGTCTCCTCAGGCCCAGCAAACAAAAGGCAGATTCTATCCATGTCCAAGCCTATTCATGCATTCGTCCTGTGCTCATCAGTATTTGCCAAGCTCACACTGGGCAGCGATAAAGCCATTCTAATTACTGGGTTGTCCTTTTGAACCGGCCCGCTGCTGATTTTTAAATGGGTGCTTAGTCATAGTAGGTCCACATTTCGCTTCCCCAGCAGTTTCCCTTGAATCATTTTCACAAACAATGTCATGTTTTTAAAAAAATGCAACTGTCTTCGTCACCTGCAGCTTCCTTTGGTGATGACTAGTTGTTCTCTTGTGAAACTGTGGTCTCCTAAGAAAAGCGTGAGAAACAGAACATGTTAGGTTGTTGTCAAACCAGAATTATTCATACTCAGGTTCTTTATTTAGACTTGAATTCACTTTTCCAAACTAATATAGCACTTGATGGGTCATCCATTCAGAAAAACAACCTCAGACCACAACAACTGCGGTGCTCTGGGGGCGTATGGTGAGTTAAGTTCGCTGTGTACTCACTTACGTGCTTCCACTATCTTATCTCCTCCGTTTGGTGTTGCAATCCAATGCATCAACTTGACAGTGTTATGGTCAAGGTATGCTTATACAACTTGTAGATTTCAGATAAGATCTATGTTGTTGGCAGGTTGGCTAAAGAAGGCAGAGGTCCAATACTTGTTTATCATTATCACAATGTATTTTAACATGTGCACGTAAAAGGTTAATCGGACCTAAATCTTCTCTCCCTGAAGACACGGTCAATAATTAACATTTCTTGTTCAGTCGAAACAGCTGCAAATGGAAACACATTTAATGGATATGAAATGGAAACTTTCAGCTGAATTCCTGAATCTTCAAGGGGTGCTGCTTTGGTTGCTTAATGTGAGCAGCAAGACACTATAAAAACTTCCCACTTCCTGCCCATAATTAAGGCAAGGGGGTGAGGAAGTCTGTGTGTTCAATTAACTGTTTGTAGTAAGCCTGTGTGTGAAAAATGACGACATTAGCAGGTGTGTACTTTTGTGTGCTGACGTGTTGATTTGAACTCTCACAATATGCATTTTATGCAGACGTATATAAACTTTATAACTTTATAATTATAATTCTTTATAATTAGTCTATGAATTGAATCAGTTATCTTCAACAAGAGAGGTTTGAAGAAGCGTATCTTTGTCGCTCTCTTCAGTTGTTACATATATAGTTAAACTACGAGCCTGTTTTGAATGCAATGCTATAATTTAAGGGTACAATGCTATGATTTAAAGGTGCAATGCTATGATTTAAAGGTGCAATGCTATAATTTAAGGGCACAATGCTATAATTTAAAGGTGCAATGCTATGATTTAAAGGTGCAATGCTGTGATTTAAAGGTGTTTGTTGTTCGAATCATCTGTCTGTGCACTAACTTACGTTGCTAACGCTCGCTAAAATGGAAAGTGTTGGCTAGTAAATGTTAGCTAACGTGGCTACTGCTGTTAGCAAATGTTAATGTTGCTACTGCTGGCTAACGTTGCTCTCGCTAGTTAGCTAACATTAGTGCAGTGTCGTATGCAGGGTGCATACTGTAGAAATGAGCCATTCTTTTGGGGGGGTTTTCCCACAAACTGGCAACTACCAAGACTCTTAGTGGCTGACGAAACACAGATACCACGTGATACCAATGCCGTTATACTAATGGCTCACAATCGTTGGTAGAAGCTGGAACCATACTCAGATTTCTTACACAGAGAGAAACATTTTAAAATGAATGATTAACAATTAGGAAAATAGTTTTTTTTATTCTGCACCTTTCTATAAGCTCTGTAGCTGTAGATGTATTATTTTTAAAAACCTGTTTTGCCTACATAAAAATGTTATCAACATGAGCTTTAAAAAGTTTCATAACTCATAACTTTCACCTACAGAATTTGACTTGCAAAGACCAATAATTACTCAAGGTAAGGGTTTTTTCTATTCTTTTCAAAGCTTGAGTCATTAGAACAGATTTTTCATTTTCTATGTATTAAAGTCATTCAAAATAAAAAGTCTCTTACAAATGGAGTCCTCTCTCCGTATTTGCTCCAGAAGGTCATCTTGACAGTGTTCTTGTGCCCCGTCCTCTGGTCAAAGGTCTGGCAGGTTTGGAAAGGGGGGCTGTACAGGTGCAAGCTGGCTGCGCACTCTGTGTGGCTGACATTTTCCACACGATGCAGGCCAATGGAGTCTAAAATATGCACACAAAAAAACTTTTAGACAGACAGACGGTGTATGCCGCTGGAATGCTGTGAAATGAGGCTCACAGGCAGTTACTGGCAGAGCTGTAACCAACAACTGAGACCAAACATCACACCAGGGCTCTGTTGGCTTTGGGGAGAAACTCAGTCAGCAGAGATTTGGGGAGAGACCTGAATACTTTTCATTGTGAACTGGCTGTTAACTCCTATGAGACCAATCTGACATTACATAAGTGCAGCGTTTTGAAACTTTGGTTTAACTGTGCCGACGCAGACACAGTCATTTCTGAATCACATCAGCCTATCTCATGTGGGACAGAACATGTGAAGGATGTTTGTTCTGTTGTACTGAACACAGCATGATTATGTTTCACTGCATTAAGAACCAGTTTCTCAACTTGCCCCCGCACACAAACATACCAGTATTAATAGCACTAAGTGGTATTAATAAAGGTTGGGCTAAACTCTAATTAAAAAGAAACAAGAGAATGAGAACACAGTCTCCTTTCTCACCATTTATGTAAGCAACCTTGTTTTCCTGGAGGATTCTCTGTGACTTCTGGACCATGTCTCCGTGTGATTTATTGTCGGGCCATTCGAACAGCGTCTCCTTCAGCTGACCCTGCAGCAGCTTCATGAAACAGTGGGAGTCCGTGTGGTCGTGGATGCTACTGTAAATCGTAAAGAACACACAAGCCGACAATGTCAGAAATGTGCCCTCTTTAATGACCCCCAGGGCAAAAGCAACATTACAAATCTGTGCTGTAAAGTTTCAGCCAAATGGATCAGACGCTCTGGATCTTCTCTTCTTGTTTCATGAAATTCAAACTGTTTTTCTTGACTGGTTGATACTAGATTCGTGCATAATGCCATTTGTAGTGCCAAAAAAAGGCAGAAAACTTGTTTGGCAGAAGCAAAGATACATGTTTGGACCTGGTAAAACAAATTCTATCTTTGTGAAAAAACAGCTGTTAGTCAAATAATCATATGAAGACATCAAATTTAACATCTTGATATCATCAGACTATATCAATTTCAAATGAATCTCCTCTATTTCTGTGGGCTTTCATGTGTTCAGGAGACATTTGCTGACATGGTGCGACATACGACAGATATCATCATCAAATAATGTCCGTCCGTAGCACATTGGACTCTCTTATCTCTATTTACTCGTTACATTTGCCAGAGAATATCACCTGAATATACAGCCTGTAACATCTACAGGAAGTGCTGGGCCGGTTACATAACGGGTCTGATAGGTTTAAATCTACGGTGGGAATCTTTGAGACCTCGCTGACACAAAATAAAAATTAGCAGAAGGCGGTGATTATATTAAAGCTCGGTCTGTCAAATAAACTATTAGCTTGCACGCTGGAGCTTCTCACCTGCCGTGGCCTTCTCCCCAGCACAGAATCATGAGATTGAACTTCCCGTTGCCCTCATCAACCAAGTTTCGAGTGTACCTGCAAAAAAGAAAACAGCTTGTTAAATCATCAACAGGACATGATGTCGACGTCGTTCCACTGAGTTATACAAAATAGTTCAGGGGAGGACTTGTGGTGGCAGAAATGTGACTGGAATGGAAAAAATGTAGGGTAGACGAGGTTTTTGGAAAAATGGAGACATGAACCGGCTAAAGAATCAGAAGAGAAATCTGAGTAATATGAGTAATATTTTCACACATAATGACGTTTATTTGATTTGAATGCCTATCATAATTTCATTTTAGAGATGCCAGAGAAGATATGATCTAAGCTGGACCCCACACGGGCATCAGCGGGGTCACTGGTATTGAAAATCCCCACCACTCCCCTTTGAGTCACAGCCAAGTGGTCGCTACTGGGCACGTTGTCCAAATGTTTTCGAGGACAGTCAACACCACAAGCATCCATCCCTGCACTGATCAGCGGGTGTGTATCCGCTCTCGCTGTTGATTGGACGGCTCGCGCCCCCTCCCTCCATTGACCCCTCACTAATCAAAACACTGAGACACGGCAGCTTTAGAAAGACTTGTGGAGACGAAAGCCATATTTTGTGGCGGGGAGGCCTTTTTTTTCCACTGCGGGAATAAACATATAGGAGGAGCTGTTGTGTAGGAGTCCCCAGTAGGCTCTAAGTGGCGTTTATAAACAGTCTGCATTGATATAAAAGATGCAAATACGTTGTTTTTTTCATTATTCAAATGAGGTGTGACGAAACCTGCTGGCCAATTCTGAATGGAAACAACAGCTGGTTTTCATTCAAATAAAATCATGTTTTTTAAAGGCTGCACTTTTTTTAAAAAAACAAAAAACTGATTGATTGATTTGAAAACTACTTTATAACATTATAAAATCATAAATTCACGTTTTTTCTCCACTTTTCATTTTCTAGAGCAGTCATCATCAAGTGTTTTTAGCAATTAAAAGCAAGAGAATGACCATGAAATGCAAACAAAATGTTAACGAAAGTTGAAAGAAAACATGACTGGAAAAATAATAAAATGGTTGAACCCAAATAAAAAAACAAAAAAAACACACACACTATATAGGCCAAGGTGACAGACAAGGCTACAGAACAAGAGTGCAAAGTGCATCAGCAGCCTAATAAACCAGTAATATCTGATTAGTTATGAAACGATGTGTTTTACCTGTACTGGTCAAACTTTGCAAACTTCATCCACTCCTGAGGGTTGCTCTCATATGCTTCCATTATGTTTTGGACCTCCTCAACATTGATGCTGTCACTCTCGAAGATGTTATGCAGGATTTTTATCAGGTCATCCAGAGTTTCTGGCTTCACTACCTCGGTTTGCTCCATCTCTGATGCTGTCCTGAAGGCTATGTATTTTTTTCTTTCTTCTTCTTTTCCAGATATTTGTTGTCCAGTTAAAACAACAGGTTTTCTCCTTCCAACTTTGTGCAGACGTTTACTTTTTATAGGCCAGCGCTGCAATTTGGGGGCGAGCTGGTGACGGACTGTACCATTTTGGGAGGAGGTGACCGCCCACAGCTCATAGTCTAATTGAAATTAATTATGTTATGAGCGCATGATGAAATATTGCAAAAGAGACGTGGCCGCACTTTCACCACACTTCATCCATAGAGATTATACACGTTTTGTTTTCCATTTTGCACCTTTTAATCAGTCATGTCGCACATTAAGAACTTGGACTAATCCTCTTTGAATCCAGTTCCACCACGTTGTCAGAAACATAACCTCCCCCTTCCCCTCTCTCTTTCTCACTGAGGCATTTCTCCAACAATAGCTGTGCAGCCTCTTTTTGTGAGCTCTCTCCTCAGAAACTCAGATCATCAACACGATGTTTAAGGTGTGCACAAACCACAGGCTCACAAACAAGTGAGGATGGAAGAGAGAAACGTGGGAAAATAAAAGTTTGAATGGGATCAAGAATGCTTTGGGAAACACAAGATTGTGTTCTGGTTGGATATTGTTTATTTTTAGGCATTTAATCACCCTTGTTCCCCTGTTTTGGTTTGCGTTAAATCAGTGATTATAGCAATGCATGAAAGAATAGATGCAGACGTATTCGACTATGCATGTGAACTTATTAGAGCCAAGGCGGAAAATGCTTAGTATTAAGGAAAGGATCTAAAAAATAATTTGTCTTTCTCCATTCACTGCCATGCATATCTTTCCAAAATAAGCTCAGTTAGCCATAAAGCTAGAACTGGAAAAAACTCCTGCACACTGTTCACTTCAATTGCAATGAATTTTAACAACAGCGTTTTGGCACTCAGAACCTTCACCAGGTTGATGATGAGGGTCTGAGTACCAAAAACATTGTAATAAAGTTGTTTTTACTGCTTTTGTCGGCCCTTGGTCATCTCATACGCACCTGTAAATCCACAGGTGTCCAAAAGCTGTACTCTGTGAATGCTTTCAACTATAATTCTTACATTTTGCCCCTTTCATACCGCAGATAGCCTCCCTAATGTTTTACTAAACTGAAGACGGCCATAACTTTGGGGGGACATAGAGGTTTTGTAGGTGTGAATCATTAGTGGAAAGCTACATAAGTAAGTTGGCCTGTGTTTTGATAGGACAATAGTTAACTCAAAAGAGATCATCATCTTTTCAGTTGCTGATCATTCAGTAAGGGGTGAAATGACAATGATTTTGTAAGATGACCCACATTTATATGACTTCCAACCTGGGACACAGCAACAGGACACTAGAGCTTCCCACCCTGAATGTGACGTCAGAGGTAAATGGTGATTTTGAAACAATTTTGCCCATAAAAAGTGCTTGAAAAGTCCTTGAGTTGTATCATTTCAAAAGAGTAACAACACTGGTTGTACTAAAACATAACTTCTGACATGTTTTCTGGACCTACTGTAGTTTGCCAGTGACATTATCCCCACAACTTTTCAACAAAAAGTGACGCCATTGTCTAAAAAAGTGAACTGTTTCTGAAATGTGGTAAAGGTTTACAGATCAAAATTCTCCAGTAAAGTACAGCCTCAGATGTCAGCCTCAATTATACCTCAGATCAGTAAACAACAGCAGGCAGATTGAGCAAATGCCCTGACTTTCCACCTACCTGTGCATGTGTGCATCATAAGTGAAAAAACAACTGTTAGACTTAGAACCAGACACAGACAGACTGTCAGACACAAGGTGAGGTGCTTTTATCTAAGTTTTTCATGTCCTGTCCAACATCATCTGAAAGGGATTTTCTTGCAGATGTGTGTCAGCCTGCTCTTTCAACTAATCATATATCATTTATCTGAATGTAATGCATTCCTCTACTACAGGCCATTCACTCATGGAGATCCACCCATTTCCCTCAGATAAAAGAAGAAGACTCACCATGAAGAAAAACAACATGTCAGTGGAAGCCCATACAGTAGTTCAGGGTATTTTTGGTCACATAAGGTGCAGATAAAATGTACAAAGTGTTTGTTTTTGCAGGCCCGTGAGCAGCAGTGGCTCAGAAACACAGCATATCAAGTAGATAAACAGATGTCATAGTGTTGCAACTTCGAGTACAGGGCCTTACTAAAGGACACTTCGCAGGCGCACTTTTCAGATACAGATAAGGTAAAATTGTCTGAATGTTACGGCCAATCTAACCACAGCTGATCTGGGATATTCCAGCAGCAAAACTCTGCATTTGTTTACAGCCTGCCAACATGATCCAGTCTGCCAAAGGAAAATCCTCTCTGGCAGACAGAAGATATTCAGGCCTTCATGTTTACCAGCAGCATAAAAAGTGGAGAATGTTCTTTGAATCAGAGGTTGTGGCAAGTTTTCATCTGAGCTGCCACATCATCAATAGCAGATGTGCTGTTGCTCCACCTTGTGGCTCAAACTTAAACCGACCTTGCCCAGCTAATAGATGTGATGTGGTATAAAACTGATGCTCTTTTAAGGACAGTAATTAATATCAACAGGCTTAAATGAAAATTTCCTTTGAACAAGGTTGCACAACATTAATATAACATTTGTATCGTTTTTTTATGATTGATTAGCAAATATTATGGAACTGATGATGAAAGGGAAAACTGCGTCTCAAATGGTTTTGTCTTAAATCTACTCTATAGGCTGTGAGCCAATTTATACAATACAGATAAATCATTTAGTCTCAATCTACACTCAAGATTTAATGTCAACTAATCCACAGTTGTTGACTTGTGGGAAACCATCATTATCCATAAATCAAAGATCAACAAAAAGTATTCCAAACTTCAGATATTTGACAATTTATAAACCATCTCCATCTGCCACAAAAAAAGCATCAACAAATGCCACTCTGCTGGGACACATTGTGAAGAACATTTGATGTTTTATTAATTGTATTTCATAATTTAAATTATCATCGTTATTATTATTATTATTATTATTATTTTAAATGTAGTATTAGGCACAATTGAGCCACGGTGTGTTTATTGTGAATGCAGACTTTTGTCTATTTGTTCCACTGTTACACGATGTTTGATCATTGTTATATTATTATTTCCCTACCAGTAGTAGTAGAAATAAGTAATAATAGTTCCTAGCAGTATATTGTCTAGCACATTTCATAAACACAATGCTCAAAGTGTTTGCATCCAACAGCAGCTTCTGTTGTAATAAACACTAAAGAATGAGACCAAGATCAAAAGTGTAATAAAGTGACTGCATGTGTCCCTTTTAAAAGATGAAATCTTCGCTTTAGCAAAAAATGTCTTTTCAAAACACTTTGGGATGGGATATATTTTTTAAGGGTTTAAGTCCCCATTTACTTCTGTTGTTTAGGACAATGCTGCAACACTGTTTTGCTGTGAAGCTCCAGAAATGTTTTGTGAACTACGACACTTCACATGACTTTTCATCGGCCTGGGGCTCAGCAGATAATGACTGACTTTTCATTTTTGTGTGAACTTATTCTTTAAGAACAGTAGCGATTCTGAAATACTCTGTTACAGATAAAAATTATGCATTTACAGTTTTTTCTAAAGCAAATGCACACAAGTATTGGTATTATGATATCCCTTAAATACCAAAAGTAAAAGTACTCATCATGCAGAATGGGATATCTCCAAAAAATAAATGAATATTATATCAGGTTATTAGATTATAATTATTTATTAAGGTTTATAGCTACTTTATGTAGTGTGTCTGCTAAATAGCTTGTGTATTTCATCTTGGGGATCAATTAAGGTTTATCTTCATCTATAAAATAACATAATAATAATAATAATAATAACATTTAAACTAATGTTGCAAAGTCACCACTAACTAAATGTAGAGGAGTTAAATGTAAAATATTCAGGTGTAAAGGTGTAAAGAAGCAGAAAATGTCCCTGAGTACGTTTGAGTATTTTCACAGTGTGGTAAAATTACTTTTACTGAAATACTTCCTCTGTCACTGCCCTTGAAAAGCATGTATTTCTTCAATCTGACGCCACTGCCCGGATGACTCGAGTATAGCAGAACATAAACAACAAATCACTTTTCTTCCTCTGTGGTTTCCAGCAGCGGCGGACGGCGGAAGTTTGTCCCACCGCGGCTGCCGTAGCGGGAGGAGGAGGCGAGTGACTGGTCCTTTGACGTGGAATATTTCCGTAAAGAGACGATGGAGGAGTAGCAGCGTGCACCTGAAAGCTATCCCGTATTAACCTTACACCGAGACGGGGTTTAGCCGTGAATCCCGGTCAGGTCTGGGTTCACGGGAGTCGACGGACAACAGTCTTTCACAGACTGATCCCGTTTTTGTTCCCCCGCCTCCCTCCGTTCAGCTACAATCATGATTAAAGCCATTTTAATATTCAACAACCATGGGAAACCGAGGCTGTCTAAATTCTACGAGCATTATGTGAGTAACAGGGGATTTATTGCACTGCTTTGTACATATTGTGCTGTTTGTTTTGTGTGATCGATGGGCCAGGATGTAAAAGTCAATCCGAAATATGAATGTGTGGCTGTTATGATACTTTGTTTAATGTTTTCTCATGCAGCAGAGCCCTCTGCAACACTGCACACGTCCTGATGTTGTTGCACACAGTTTGAATGGGTGAAGGTGTTGACTTCAAACAGCCCAGCGATGCGCAGTTTGTTTCAGATCTGCTGTATATAAGATGTCAGTCTGAGCCCACTGTCCTTTTAAATATGAATAATTGAACGTGTGCAAGCCGAAGCGAGGCTATCCTATTCCTGCCGAGCCTGTGTGAACTGGACCGAGCCCACTTTTATTCCTTTAGATCCAGCTGTGCTGACGCTGGACTCACAGTTGACTCTGTTTGTGTCACATGACTTTAACAACGCCCTTGTGAGTGACTCGTGCTCATTCATTCAAACCTCTCACCACTGCTGGCTCAATGAGCTTTACTGTCATTAACTTACCTACATGTCCTGTCAGAAAACACAAAGAATAAGCTCCATGTAGGTAGCTAATGACAGGTTATGTAATATCCTTTCACTGGGCAAGCTGTGTTGGCTTGTTCTCATAATTGGATTTATATCTCAAGGTTGGCCGCCTGCCCCCCTTCTTTAATATTGCTGCTACAATAGCAAGGTGCCCCAGCCAGGCAGTTTCATTAACTCTCTGCCCCCTTTACCAACGTGTCACATGTGAATTTTGGCCTTTTCACACGTGAAAAATCACTATTTTATTTCACGTGGATTGAAAAGGTTCACGTGTGATTGTGTGAAAGTGTAAGAATGTCACATGTGAACTGGACACTCTCACACATGATCGGCTTTTTACACATGAGAAATTTGTGAATTTAAAGCCCACCTGATACATGATTTTTGGGCCGATGCTAATATCGACATCAGGGACTGAAAAATTCTGATAGATACAAGGTACAAGGTAATTTATTAGTCATTATACAACACAGGATTGCACACACACACACACACACACACACACACACAGACATATATACATATATATATATATATATATATATATATATATATATATATATATATATATATACACTTAGTGCATCTTTTGAATCTGCGTCAGGTTGAATGTAAACAGCAGCAACACGATGGTGATGATAATGTAGTCGGCATCTTCATATCAAAAGTTCGACTTTGGGGCGATTTCCAGCCAAGATGTTGGTAATGAAACCTTGTGAGATGTTCAGCCTGCTTTTTGGCACCAACAAGCAGGTGTTTTAATCCAAAACAAGATCTATTCCTAACCCTAACCAAGTGGTTTTTGGACAGTAGGTCGAGTAAATCAAGATGTTTAAAGATGTCATCTTTAGGAAACAGTGCTGATAATTTCACAATGTTTTTACATTTTAGAGATTAATCAATATTGTAAACATTGGTTAGTTGCAGTCCTGCTGTCTGCAGTCAAAACAGTGTTGCTTTATTTAGCCTGTTGCATTGTCTATTGAGATTGCCATGGCTGTATTTGTATTTCAGTAGGATGAATTGAAATTGATTGGATTATAAGAAGGCTGTATGCAGACACCATCTGTTATATTAAAAGCTGAGGTGTAGGCTTAATGGCTGCATGGCAGGATATAATATTTCACACATGCTGCTAGCTGTGAAACCGTCTTTAGTGTTCAGTTTATTTAAGTAAGTTTATTGTTGAGACTGAGGGCCTGCTTTAGAAGCTGTGCAGACAATATGAGTGTGTGTGTGTGTGTGTGTGTGTGTGTGTGTGTGTGTGTGTGTGTGTGTGAGAGTCTTGTCTGTGTGTGCGTTGTGTTGAGAAGAGGCGTTGTCTTGTTAGTTGGAGCCGGTCTGCTGGCTCCGACCTAAAGGTTAAGCATCCGTCTGATATAAGGGCGACATGTTGGGCGGAGAGGAAAGTGAAATATGTACACACACAAGTGTCCGCAGTGCCCATTCAAAACATGCTGTTCAGCATAGATTATCTGATAGTGATATACTGATATTATCTGGGCCGCCTTGTTAATATCACACATGTTTGTGTTTTGTTTAGGGTTGTTTATTTTAAATCTGGATGATTACCTCTGTATTTTCTAAGCCTGGTCACAACAGCTATTGAGAGAGGCATCCTGCAGCTGACGGTGCTGCCAAGCAACAGTAAACATTCTAGCTCTTGATGCTAACATTAGCGACCATACTACTGTTGACAGAAACTTAAACTCTCACCTCCAGCTTTTGCTTTGCTTTTTTTTTTTAGTTACTGCAGTGTGTAACTACAGCAAGATGTTGCACCATGCAAATCTCCATTTTGTTTAAGTCTGCTTCCCCATGACGTCACAGGAGAGGGCTCACATGTGACCTCAGCTTCAGTCGGTAGACCCTTGAAGCAAGAAGTGTAAATAAACCAAAAGAAGAAATCTGAAAAATCTGAAAAATAACTCAACCACGTAAAAACAGATAATGAATGAAAATGTAGCCAAACATAGTTGCAAACATAAGAGAGGTGTCACTGCTATTAATACTTTGCCAAAATTTACGGGAAATCTGCATGTCCAGAATACCAAATGTAGTTAGTGTGTAGGAACCACTAAAACAACACCAAAAACATCTTTAATGAGAAGTTTTAAAAGACGCTCCTGTTGTGCTTAAAAATGTGAGTAACCCTGCTGGTGGCATGCTACAGGTCACATGACTGATTCGGCCTTCCAGCCAGCCTCGTACTGGGCAACCTCTTCTCTCCTTGTGCTCACTGACCTGTTATGCTCTCCTAGGGGGTCATTAGCGCTCTTTGGTGAGACTGAGTCAGTGTTTCTGTTTCTTTTGATTGAGGATTTTGAGGTCAGACCATGTGTGTTTGGAAGCTGGGTCTGCATTTTCATTTTCTTTTTTATTATCGAAAATATATCTGCCTGTTTAGCCCTAAAGCAGTCTAACGCAGCAGTCGGATATTTATAAACTTGGTGTATTCTAGCTTGTTTTGTGGCCCTCTATTAGTTCAGGAAATGTTCAATTTTGATCTGCTCTTAAAGCCTTTTAGTGAATGCTTGCAAACACGCCTACAGCTATTTGAGGGTTTTAAACAGAATCTCATCCATTAGCAAACAATAAGATAAGCCTGCCTCGATTCAGCGTCTACAATGAACTGATTGCCTCTGTAGCCTGCAGGCATTAGTGTATGTTTCAATATGACAAGGAGAATGGTTGGTGTATAAATCCTGCTTCTTCGCTCAGAACTAATACATGTATTCAAGAAAAGGAGAGGTGTGTTGAACCATTACTTTAGCTGTCGGCCCAGTCTGCTGGCTGGAAGTAATGAGATTGTTCATGGGAGGGTATTAAGCGCACAAACAACACATTATTTACCCTCTTCTCTTTGTCTAACAATCTGTTTTCTCATTTCCTCCCGCAGTCTGAAGACACAGAGCAACAGATCATCAGGGAAACCTTCCACTTGGTCTCAAAAAGAGACGAGAACGTCTGTAATTTCCTCGAAGGTGGAATGTAAGTTGTGAGGTCTGAGTGTGCTATTGTCAAGCGAGTGTGTCTAAGTGTCAGTGGAAGTAAATACTCAAGTAGATAATTTACTCTGGAGCAGCATTGCAGGATTTTGTTAAGGAAAGCTCAGAGGGCTTTTTGAATCCCCATCAGTAGTAACTGTGTCTCAAAGGTTATTTATCATTCATGAATGAGGAGCGGATCAGGTGTCGTTTTACTCCGATTGCTCTTGCACTTCCTCCCTCTGAACAGTCTCTGTCATATGGAGTTGTGTGACGACAAAGCCACATGGTTTCCGACATGTATCCAGTCAGGACAGGTGCTGGTGTGATGTTTCCTTGTCCCCTGTGTTTCAGGTTGATTGGAGGATCAGACTACAAGCTGATCTACAGACACTACGCCACACTGTACTTTGTGTTTTGTGTGGACTCCTCAGAGAGTGAACTAGGAATTTTAGACTTAATCCAGGTAAAAGCCTGGGAATACATTGTGCATCTTTTGCTCCCTTGCAGTATACTTTTAGTGTCTTTCTTTCTTTTTTTAAACAATAAATTCTTTCCATTTTCAGGTATTTGTGGAAACGCTGGACAAATGCTTTGAGAATGTCTGTGAGCTTGACTTAATTTTCCATGTAGACAAGGTAGGAAATACTCTTGAATCCGTTTGCCTCTTTTTGATGTTACCTATCTATAATACTAATTGATGGTTTAATCCCATAAACTTTTAGGAAATCAAGAATCAGTTGCAATATTCTGCCTGAGCCGTTATTGCCTCATATTATAGTGACACACTCATCTGATGACCTAACCGGTGACTTCCCATATTTTGTTTTCAGGTCATGATTGGCCTGGCCTCTTATAAAGGAACTTGAATATATGATACTGAAAGAATTAGCCCTTTAATTGATTAATTAATTACAGTCATTTTAGCTCCTCAAATGTGATCAAATAATCTGCATATTAATCAATAATTAATTATATATATATATTTTTTAACAACGGCCTTACTGCAGTTTTGATTTCAGCACTTTTTAAAATATCATTATATCAGCTTACTGTGTAAATAAAGCTCTTTATAAGCCATTTATAAAATATTTGAAGACTCCTTACAGCTATTGTAAATGCTAGATAGGTGTACTTGAAAAACATGCAGTTCTATATTTGTTTAATGAATGAAAACGTCTTATTTTTCTTTAGGTCCACAACATTCTGGCAGAGATGGTGATGGGCGGGATGGTCCTAGAGACCAACATGAACGAAATCATCACACAGGTGGATGCCCAGAACAAGATGGAGAAGTCTGAGGTAAGCCTGTCCCTGCGCGTCCTGTACTGTATGTATGACTTGACTCCTCCTCCATACTCTCGGAGGTATCGTATGCAGTATGCAGGCATGTGTGTATGCTGCACCCTGCATGCTACTCTCAAGTGACCTTGTGGATGCTCCCTACCTACTCTTGAGTGTTTGTGCTCTTTTTTCGGCCTCTCCTCTCGCTGCTGCACTGCTCAGTCCCGACACAGGGTCTCAACATATCCTCTCCTGTATCCCTCAGTATAAAGTACAGTATCATAGTCATCACTTTTGTCATTATTATGGAGACTTAACTGTATCATTGTCCAGTGCATCTCTGGCCATTGAGTCGCTCAACCACCATCTTATAATCGACCATATATCCATGATAACAGGCTGGTTGTAGGTTGTGTTTTACATTCTTATTATTCTAGTGAAGAATGTGAATTTATACAAGCTGTCCATGTTGGCGTAAATGCTTTTCCAATCTGTTTTGTAACATCTATAAGCCAGTGTCCTTGCTTAGATATTTGCTCTGTGCAAGGACATTGCTTTGCTTTCCATACAGCTTCTGCGAGCAGATAAAAACATTCATTTTACTCATCGGAACATTTTTAGACAGCCAGAGACAATTTGATGAAATCATTTCTGTTTTCCACAATGTGGATTTTAGCCTCTGATAGTCCAAAAACGTAAAGATTCGGCTCTGTTTAATATCGAAACATTGAGGTGATGAGCCCCTCTAACTTTTGCAATGACAATCGCTGACAGAAAGTCACAAAGTTGTGCAAATCTGTTGCCAAGACAACAGTGAAGGGTTATGTCGTCACTGACATCAATTGTGTGCTCTGACATTTGAATTGTAAAAGCTTCAGTGTTAACGAACTACACTTTTTTCTAATAACCTAAGCTGCATTTTGTGCTTTTGACGAGACAGAATCTTCTTTTTCGATTGATGTTCTGTAAGCAGAGTATTTTACTGTTCTACAATCATCAGAGCTGCTCTGTCTTTCCCTCTTGGACCTACCCTAGACCGCAATGTGTGTTCACTCACGCTGATGCTAATTCAAAACGACATTGTCCATTTATAGGGCAGTCTCTGGGGAACAAGGAATGAGCTGTTCTCCTTCCAATCTGACTGATTAGGTGGCATTACTGTTCTTACATCAAACTTTCTCAATCTTTTTATTTTGTTTTTAGCTGTGAAAATAAATGTGAGAGATGCTTTAAATCATTTTGTTTGCTTTAAAGATGTGGTCTATGATAGGTCCTATCACTTTTTTTCTGTGGAGATAAACTGTAATTACTTTAATCTGCTTTAACATTCCTCATTCCTCTTTTTCCTGACCCTGTCTAGTTCTTTCCATTCTTCTCTCTCTTTACAGACGTTTATCTTTCAGTCTACCAGGCAGGACAGGTAGACACAGGTACTGCTAAATTTACAACCAAGTACTGTAACCTTAACTGAAGTTTACTTCCCCCCCAAGTCTCTCCATATGGCCCTCCATGTAATAGCAAGCTGACGTCACTAACATACAGTAGGAATCTTTAATGGCAGACCCAAAAATGTTCCCGTTCCTCTTCAAAACTCACAATAGTTCTTATCACTTTGGTGAATGTACACAGGGTGGGCTGAATAATAGAAACAGCACACAGTATAATGCAATCTATTACACTAGATTTGTAAATGTTGAGACTGCCAGAGAGGTAAGCGTTCAACGCTATAATCATTTCTGAAGCTGCAGTTTGTCGTGTTGCATTAACGGTATTGTCAGGTGTACCTATTATATTGTAAATCCAACAGGCTACAGACTTTATTCTCATGAAATCATATTCTGATTTCTGTAACGCGACTTCAGAACACAATATTTTAATGTGATTTGTCTCTTTGTGTGATAATCACATGTAACTGTGACACTGTGTCATAAATTCTCTGGCCTCTCATCTGTTTTCTTGCAGAGAGTTAGATGAGAGGATCGATACCACTCTGGTATCTGTATGGTAGATATGTAGCAGGAGCTAATAGCAGGATAGCTTAGTTTAGCCTAGCTCAGCATAAAGGATGGAAACAGGAAGAAACAGCAAGCTGTGCTTAGGTAACAAAATCTACCTACGACGACCCTAAAGCTTAAAGTGTAAAAAGTACAACTTGTCATTTTTGGGGAGTTGTGTGTCAGTGTATTTGTCGGCCAGGACCGGTTGCCAATCAGCAAGTGGAAACAGGAAGTTACTAGTCCTGGCAAAGAAATAGTTTGACACATAACCCTTGGTAAAATGGCAAATTCTTCTTTGTACACTTTGGTGTTTGTGCAGGTTTAACAAAGACATATAGCCTGTTTATTTGTGTTCTTTAGGGTTTTTTTAAAAAAAAAAAATTTTTTTTGACACAACCAGGCTAGCTGTTTCCAGTTTTTGTGCTAAGGTAAGATGAGTGGCTGCGAGCTACAGCTACGTATTTACCATACACACCTAAGAGTGATATCGAGTTCTCATCTAACTCCCTGCAAAAAAGCCAATAAGCGTATTATCCGAAATTATGCGTTTTCCTTTAAAGATCTCACCCACTAAAACACACACAGCTGTGAAATAAAAGCCCTCTACTGTCGTCATTTATCACGTTTTATTTTTAGGGGTACTGCTCCAGCCTTTAAAAGGCTCTCTGACTTAACATAGACCAGAGAATCAAGCCATTGTTGTGTGTTTCACAGCTGGTGTTACTATTTCTGTACATATTAGCCACCCAGCGTTTGATTAAAAACCAGGCTTCCCACTGAGAGGCAAAAGTATCTGGAGTCTGACAGTCAGCATTCCTCTCAGTTAACGCCACGGTCATCTTTCCGTCCAACACAAGTCTCCTTCAGTCTTGGCGGAGGGAGGAATGCCCACAAGACAAACGGTCCATTGAAATAACCTTGTGAAACTACGTGAAGTGGATGAATGTACATTCCAGACATACTTTGTGTGCCATATCGCTAAATGATTTACGAGGGTTTGTCCTCACAGAGCCAGTGAACATACAGTTCTGCTGTGCCTCAAACATTTTGGTCATTTTTGGGTCTTTCTGCTAAAGATTCAGTCGGGGGGGTGAGGGATCTCTAACCGCAGTGATTCTCAAATGTCTGCTCACACTTGAGATGAAAACATCAAATCATTCACTCTCTGCAGATGTGTATTATTGTTTCAAAAGAGCTAAACTACCTTGGTACATTACTTCAAAAAAAATGCTGAATTGCTTTTATACAGTTTTGCATTGAGATTCATTGTGTTAGAGTTAAGTGCCTCCTCTGTCCCTGAGAATAGATCTCCCATTGTAGTTTAGCACTACTAGACTTACAACCTCCTCATGTCATCAGTAGTTACACTGTAGACGTGTAAATGACACCATATTTGGTAACGCTTCATATTAAGGTAATGAGCATTAGTTAATAGGAAATCAGGACCTTATGAGTCTTTTAAGGTGCTTATTGATATTATTAAAACTATATAAGTGTTAACAACAGCATGATAAACAGACTTACTGTTAGTTTATATATATGACATTTATAAACACTCAGAAACACAAAAGAGGAATGAAAGGAAAAAGGTTTTTTAGAAGATGATAAAATATACATTTTACAAGTTCATGTAACTAAATGAACAATCCCAGTTCATAAACAAAGATGCAGTTGTTCTTCCTCTTCCTCATAATAAAATCTAATGAAATAAAAATAATAAAAATTAAGCAGTGATTTTATAGAATATTCTTATTTCTTTTTTTTTTTTAACTCTTAGCTATGCCTTTTCCAGCTCCCCATCTGGAATGAACGCTGCACGTGGTCAAGGTTGATAAAATGTGGATAAATATTACATATAAATACAAAATTTTTTAGCAGTGAAGCGCAAAACCAACATTAATACAGTTTAGTAGTGCTTATAAATCTAACAATGAATGTGTTTATTGTGCTATAATTAACACCTGTAGTCTTTTTAATGTCTATAAGTTTCTTATTATAAGGACTTAATTTTGCCTATTGACTAACAGACTATTAATATAAAGCGTTACCCAATATTCTTGTTCCTGTGTTCACAAATATGTATTTAGACAGTCATGCGTAGTCTGTCCAGAAGTAACTCAACCCACGAGAAGAGCAGAATCATCTGTATTATTATGTACTAACATTACGTTGACATGTTCCCTTGAAATTTGACGCACACATTCTATACACACCTATCTATCCAAACATCATTTCCGTCTTCATATCCAAAATCCATTTTTTCTGCTTTACCCAATTCTCTCCATGCATTTTTACCCTTATCGGTCCTCAAGAGTCCGGTGGGTTCACTTTCCAAGCAATGCTGCCTTTTGTCCATTTGATGAATGTCCAGTACTGCTCAGTATATCCAAATTAGTGAATGGTCTAGTACAGTGTGTCCTCACAGTTGATTCATAATTGGCTCTGGTTGTGGTGTAAATCATTATAGAACCAAATAATGCATGTGCATATGAAGCTATGAAGGCATCTGAATGTACATTTTGCACATGTTGTCTGTCCGAGTAGCTGTCAGTGCTTTTGCATTTTGTCAGCAGTTGTTTGTCTCTGTTTAGCACTGTGTGTGTATGTGTGTCCAATGTTCACTGTTCAGTGTGTGTGAGTGTCGTGTACAGCATGATTTTTGATTTACTGATTTGTATCTTATCATCCCCTCCATGTGTGTTTTGTGTGTGTATGTGTGTGCAGGCCGGTATTGCAGGAGCGCCTGCTCGTGCCGTATCAGCTGTAAAGAACATGAACCTCCCGGAAATGCCCAGAAACATCAACATTGGTGACATCAGCATAAAAGTGCCAAATTTACCCTCCTTCAAATAGTGGCAGCGAGATCCTGAGCCTGCAGATGTCAGCCAATGTTTACCGTGATGCAATCTGTTTACCAAAACCTCAAATTACTAACTTTTATCAAAACTATACATCTTGAAGGTACTGTGTGATTTGACACTCCTTGTTCTGGTGGTATCTCTTTGTTTTTCCTTAAAAAAAAAAGAAGTGTTTTATGTGATTTTTTTTTCTGTTGGAAGGAAAAATTAACTATTTATTTATCAGTGGTACATTCCTTCTGCCTCGATGGGGGTTGGCCCTTGACGTTTAGCTGCTACAGTACAGATCTGTGTCAGTTTGTAACTGAAATTATTTCACTGACAATTGTTTACTTAAAAGAGAAAGTGTGGCAGGTGGTGACGTTTTGGGAAAGACTTATTGTTTTGGTATTCCAGGCTTGAGAAATCAACTAGCGGAGGAAAGAGCATGAAACCATTTCGAATACCAAATTGGAACAGGTCTGCTACAGTATTGAAAGTCATAATTACAGCTCGCTGGTAAAATCAGTAAACAATATTATTATATTGCAGATATGCTGTGTGATAGAAATATGAATATATGCTGAAATGATTTTGTTCTTTTCTTATTTGTATGCAAAATATTTTTAAATGATTTATCATGTCTTATCAAATATTTCTCTTAATTTTAATCTGTGCATGAACTTTTTTCTCTTCTTTTTCAACATAATAAACTGTCGAAACTCAACCAGTGTGTTCGTCTTTTTTCATTATTACTATTGTTTGATATTGTCAATATGTGTATGATACAGTACATTTAACAAATAGTCGAAGATGCACATATCATTATTTTGTCCTTGGAGATGTTTCACTAATGAGATCTTGTTTAAAAATTCATCATGTGGCAGGCCATTACTTAAGATATGGATCATGTAGTGAAATAAATGTAAGTGGTGACTGTAGTAACGTAAAAAAAATAAATGCTGATGCTTTACAGAACACTTAAAAGCAGTTAAGTCAAATTTTTGCTTGTGAAAAGTCTATTCCTGTTTTGACTATTTGACCACTTATTCCAAGGAAACGGCTGCAGGTGATCTGCTTGTTAACACCTGGTTAACATGGTTCACTTAACACCAGTGGTGTCACAACATGCCGATAATGACGATAACCGTGATATTAAAAATGTAATATTGATATTGTGCTGATAACACACATATGATAAGATCATGTGAATAGTCCTGTGCAGATGTTATGCCTTGTGGATCTCTTTTTTATCAGTTCATGGTTGCCTTCTCACAATTAAGTGTAATTGGGGTTTTTTTGTGCACTTTTTTTTTACAGTTGTGGTTACAGACTCTCTCTGCCTCCGTAGCCTCGAATTTTGGGTAGTGTTTGTGAGATTTATAACTGCGAGATACAAACAAACAGTAAGGAAAGTTAAAGATTTTTTGTCATAATTTTTATTGATATCGCAATAATATCGTTATCATGAATTTGTTTGGACATGAAAATCATCTGATATCACGGCAGCCCTGCTTTACATGTTACATTAACCCAAGTCTAATGACTATTATTTTGCACATTTTATGTATTCGTTATCCTGTGATTAATGACACAATCCTTTGTCCATATTTTACACACGGCGTCCTCTTTGTTTTCAAATGCTACTACTATTTTCACAGAAATAAATAAAATAATTCATTATTCATATCTTGTTATTATAAGTTTCTATTTTATATTCATGACTCTTGCCTTGCAGTACTTGTTTTTTCTTTTTCTTTTCTCTTGCTGTGTTTATTTTGACCGTTATGCATAAAATACAATGGCAAATGCTTTAATATTTTATTTATTTATTTATTTATTTATTGACAATATATAAATAGTCTATATAATATATATATTATTTTATTATATTATTTATACTACTACCTACTTCTGAATCTTATACCATAATAAAAGCATTGGTTATATAGTATAAACTTTATAAAGGGTTCCCTGTCAGAGTGTGGGTGTAAGCAGCAGTAGACTAATGCTTTTGCCTGCGCGTTTGTCGCCGGCTCTGTTTGTCCATTCCGTGTTCCGTACTTACTCTTGTGGTAGAAGCGTTGTTTGTGCGCAGCTTTTACGCAAACACCGCGCCAACGGATTCAGCTGTATGGTCACAGTTACTGTGAAATTGATTGACATATTATTCTGGACACTGTTGTGTTAGGGTATTAAGTGACACTTAATTATCTTATCAGTAATTACCTGTAATTCGTTCTTCACTGCGCATGCTCGCCGCAGCTTTGACGGTCACATGAACCGCTGTCTGTCTCGTGACAACAGGAAGGAGGAATGACAACAGTGAGAGGATGCTGCTGCTGCTGCTTTAACACTTTGACACAACTCTTCATTTTTCATTCATAGAAAACAACAGACAACAATGACTTCAATTATCAAAGAAACACAAAGGTGGGCGGCTTCTTTCTTTAATTCCGACACAAAGAGTATTTCCAGTAACTAACGTCAAGCTAAGTTACCTGTAGCCTAACGCAGCTTTATGAACGTTCTCGATATTTTGATGTGGTGCATACATGAACATTAGCAAACACCAAGAACTAGCTTGAGAATGATTTATGTTTCTGCTGCCATCGTTAAGCTGCGTCATTATCACCCTTTATTCCTCTTTTTGAGGGGAAAATGTGCCCTGTGTAGCTTCCTTCTTCCACTTTCTTCTAACAAACCTGTGCTGTCATTGTTGTGGAGTGAAGTAGCTACATGCTTTAGTGAGATATTGACAGTCCACTATTGTCTTCTAGTAAGACTCGGTACAATAACAATACTGCCCTACATTTGAGAAGAAAATGGGTAACACTGTATAATAACCATCATTAAGAAATGGCAAATTTATACTTAATTAAACAGGAGTTAATCGTTTTTTTAGTCTTACCTGCAGTATCTGGTCTTTATAAATACCAAAGACAAGTTATTAGATGCTCTCTGTTAGTGATATTATAGGCTAATTTATCAAACCTGCAAAAATATGACAATAAATTGAATTAGTATTATAATTATTGATATCCAGTGATGTAAATTAAATAAAAAAGTGAATAATTTTATTGAAGCTTATTTATTAAATCATTTCTTCATTGGTCACTTTTAAACTGTAAAATACTGATAGCCAGACCATTTATTTTCTATCAACTCAAGGTACACCGCATCAAAACAGTGGCTGAGTCCAAGTCACAATGACTCACATCTCTCGGTAGTGCTACTTCTTTGCAGTGCTACTGTAGGTTTACTGTGACCTTTTTTTAACTGGTGGAAAAAAAATATTACAAGAGAGTTTATAATCATTAGTCAAGAAGGTAAATCACTGTCCAAAAAAGGAAGATAGAGTATATACATGCGTACTCACATAGTCTTAACTGTAAAACCAGTGAGCTATTATGTAATAGGGAGGTTGCAATATACTGGTATTGACAATAAGCTTGAGATTTAAAAATTAGATATTGATATTGTATCAATTATGATAATATTGTGTAAATAATCCAGCACCTCTTAAATTATTTCAGTTTCATTCTGTCCTTGCTTTGTCATGACCTAATTTGTAATTTATTTGGCAAAAAAAGAGACAAAACACACAATAAACAGTTAAAGTTAAAGATCAATTTGACTGATAGCATCCGTATTTGTTTTACATTTTCTATAGATATCACGATAATATCCTCTCCATGAATTCTTTAAGCCAAGATAATTGCGTAGTGAAAATCTGATATGACATGAAAACATAACTGTCATATAAGATGCACAAACTCGACCTAAAAACCACTATTCTTCAGAACTGGTCATTGTAAATAAGCAGTACTTAGGTTTTTGTAAAATTTAACTCAAGTAAAATCTGGAAAGTTCTCTTTTGATGGATATTATGAGGTTTGGTTACTTTGGCTGTGTGTGTGTGATAGTATGTCCACACACAACTTCATTTCAGGCTGCCATTCAGTCTTCACACAGATGGTCTTATTTATTCTGTGGAAACCTACTGTCTGCTGATGCTGTATGTTGTCACTGGGATATGTTTGTATGTGTCTTTGTTGTCATATATACATTGCAGTTACCTTTGAAATTCACTGACAGCTAGAGTGAAATGCCTTTCATCTACGACATGACACTTGGTCCGTAAAGTCTTATTCTGTTTGTTAACTGAAGGATCTGAGTACTTTCCACACCGCTGTCATCAACGTTCATGACTCTTCTTTCCAAACAGCATAAAAGAAGCGGTGACTTTCATCAACGCAATTGATGCGAACAAATTCTCCAGGCTGATCTCCCGCATCATTCAGAAGCTTCATTTGAAGGTACAGAGACTTCACAGTGCTACCTGTGACAAAGACAAGAGGCTTTTGAGGCTTTTGCAGAAAAGCTGTAGTGCCAGAGAGAGCAGTGCATGCATAACGACTTATCGGAGCATCAGTCAGACTTGCTCTAATGAATGTGCACTCATGCCTGGCCCTGTTGACCATTCGGGTTTTTCATTAGACTTAGCTGGTTGTTAAAAGGTGTCAGCCATTCATTCTGAGAACAATTAGTCTGTTTGATTAGATTTTTTTGACTTGCTAAATGAAATTAATTTTGTTTAATGATAATATGTCATTTGAAAAATATCTTGACATGTCAAATAATAATAATGATAAAGAACAGATGTATCTTATGACTTTTATAATGACTGTTACATGATTGCTCACTGACATGGCTTCCTAGTTGATGGAATGGAGCCACTGTTACGTTTTCACCTGTGTCCATTTGTTGCTTGGTTGGTTTGTCAGCAGGGTTACACAAAAACTAAAGAATAGATTTTCACCAAACTTGGATTGGGGATGTGTCTCGGCCCAGAATAGACCCCATTAACTTTTGGGGCGGATCCAGATAAAGGGATGAATCCAGGAATTTTCTCTCACTTTCTTTAACAGTGTGAGATTTTTTTAACATTGTAGGGAAAAATGCATAGATTATGATGATAAAAAAACAGATTTATAATTTTTGATAAGGCTTGATTCAATTAAAGGGGACTGTGGGGCCTATGCGGAGGTATGCTCTCTACTCAGTGTCATTCTAGTTGATGTTAATTGTTTAACCTTTGCTTTTGCTGGTCTGACAAGCCCAATTGTCTGCTGTGAATAACCTGTGACATTGGGTCAATTATTTAGTTTTACTGTAATTTATGAGATGAAAAGATGAAAGTTGCCTGATATAAGTTAGTCGAGCCTTAAGTTTTATCCTAATATATATATATAAGAGATTTCTTACTTTACTGCAAAGGCCCATTGTATTCTTTTCTCTACAGTGTCATTTAACAATAAGAATAGAGACTCAAACTCAGCATTTTTCATGATGTAACTTGATGCTGTAACTAAATATTGGGTAATTTTACTTGATTATTGACCATAATGAGAAATTGATTATCCAAAAACTACTTGGTCAAGATTAGATAATCATATGCTGCTTGTGAGTACACAAGCGCCTACCAGTGAAAACAACCCTTGACACATTGATTAAATTTAATTTGAATGGTTCCTCTCATAACATGGCTCTTGATACCCACATGGTCCATTCTTAAACTGTTTCCTAGTTTTATTTTTAAAAAGTTGTTGATCCAAAATCAGAAAGAAGCTTTTTTGTTTATTCTTCAGCTCCTGAAAACAGTGATTGTGCGATGACCTTTTCACACTGACACAGTAAATTATGTTGTTTTTATTTTCACAGGGAGAGCGGACATTCAGTGAAGAAGAGGAGGAAAAGCTTCAGGCTGCTCTCTCGTTGGATAAACAGGCTCTTAATCTAGTCCTGGAAACTGCTGCCTTTATACTAGAGCAGGTGAGTGGAGGTCATCAGACATTAGTATAAGGGTTTTACCTGATTTTTGTTTATAACATGATTTGAAATACAGATTTTTCTAGGTTACCATTTCTTTTATAAAAAGCCTTTTTTCTTCAAGAAAATTCAATAATTTTAAGTGGTTGACATTAGGTTTTAGATGTGATGGAGAAGGCCAAGTAAGAAAAAGGCTCTGCCTGAAGGTTTCCATTGATTTAGATGTGGAAACGAAGAAATATGATAAGCCCAACCCATTTAGATATGTTACAAAATAGTCTTGCTTGACACTAAGTGGTGTAGATAACTATGGAAAGTTATTCCTCAAGCACATGGGCAATCTAACAGACCAATGCATATCAACTCTAGGTCTTCATCACCTGGAGACCAAGAAGACCTAGAGCTGATCCACCTAGAGTCGATGGGTAGAATCCTAGAGTTGACATGTGTTGGTCTGTTTATATGCATGACAATTTCTTTCCCCCATGGTTGTCAGCACCACTTAGTGTCAAGCAAGAGTTCCAGGTTTTTTTTTACTCTTACCTGCTCCCCCAATGAGCACCTGTCGGATCAGTTACTGGAGCCATGCAGTGCATCCATCTTCCATATGTTATTTCAGTGCAGAGAGAGACTTTTCCGTCCAGTTTACATTTTACCTTCTTGGGTTGCAAAACACTAAAACAAAAACAAAAAGAACCTGCACTAATTGACCGTACAAAATCACTATTATTATCTCCAGGAGCTGTGCGGATGCTCCCAAGACAATTTATGATGACATAGGACACAGTTTACAAATGCACTGTATGCATCGCTTTGCCTGCCATAACCATGAAGAGAGACATTACCATAGATAGAAAACATTTGTGCAGGGGGAATACTTTGAATAACTCAATATGTCATCAAATCTTAAAGAAAGATAAAAATTGTATCCGTACAGTAGTTGGATTTATAGCTTTAGTGTGAATCACATCATGAGCCTATTTCTCCAGCTGGGGTCACTGTTGCATTGTGAAATGTTGTATTGAAACAATGCCGAGTTGAGCGTTGGCAGTAAATAGGAACAAGACTGTAAGAATGATCTGTTACACCTGTAAAACATGGTTAATGGTAGCATTTGTCTCCTCTCCCCTGCAGGCAGTGTATCATAATATGAAGCCAGCCTCTCTGCAGCAACAGCTGGAGACAGTTCATCTAAACCCAGAGAAGGCTGAGATGTTCTCTCAGGCCTGGGCCTCAGCTGGACCTGAGCTGGTGGAGAAACTGAAGCACAATGTCTTTGCCCCAAAGAAGGTAAGGCTGATACATAAGTTTATTTTTTGGCACCAACTCTGAACTTTTTTTCTACACCTGCCATGACTCCGCTTTAACCAAAACCCGACAGTGTCTCGAAAGTACAAGATGAATCCACTCACAGACACTAATGTAATTGTGGCCTTCATTACAAAGAGTTTTTCACAGCTCACACAATTTGTCACCTTAATTTTAAAACTTGTTCCTCTCTAAAACTTCATTAAGCAGTGACACCTCAAACAGTGTTCCTTTCATAGTCAGGGGAATTAATATCCAACACTCAGTAAATAAGCAGCATGTACGCATCGGTCACATTATGCTGGAGTTGTTGCTGCTGTTGTACATCAACACATCTCACCTGTCAGGATCTCGCAAGTCATCTTCCTCTCCCTCATGAATTTGTTGCTGCCGGCAGAAGGTGGTGACAGCCATTGATTGTCAAGACGACCTCTGCTACTGCTTTGACTTTGGGCTATAGTCAAGTCACTGAAGAGATCGTAAATAACTGGCATGTATACAGTGTATGTTTACATTTACATATACAATATATGTATACATATACTTAAACTTTGCTATTTTACAGGTTTTTGCCATGCAACACACCAGCAAACACACTAATTACCACCTTCTTGTTTCTTCGACATATTATGCGAGCATGATGTGTCACGAAAATCTCACCCATTTTCCCACCAGCCAGCAACACTATCAATTACAGGCATACAGGTTGTGATCACACTAAAGGTGAACTATGAAGAGCAGTGAGTCTCTATACTGGTGATAAAAGCATATATTTAATGATCTAAAGAAAAGGAGATTCATAAATGTGTTTCACAATTTGTGATTGATTTATTGTGTCCACAGATGCATTCAGCCTGCATACGAATACCAACGTATTTAAACAAATGCAAAACAATTTTACAAAGTGAGTGAGTTTTGAGACTCTTTCTACAGCCTCCGATCTACAAATTCATGTTGGGTTTAAGTGTTTGGTGGAAGACTTAAACTTCCAGATTTGACGCACTTTGATGTATCACCAGTATTGTTTTTTTTATATTACATAAAACCAAGGCTATGGTGTAAATATTGTAGCTTAGAGCTCGTTTTTCTATACGGGGACCGTATTGTGCAACAGCCTTCCACTTAGCATCAAACTATTCGAATCCAGAGGGGTTTTTAGAGGTCAGGTCTCAGCTCACATAAGGTTTTAATGATGCAATGATTGTGACTAAAAAAAGGGACGTGCTAGGTCAGGGATTGCAGTTTGTGGATCCTTGTTGTTTATTTTAAAGGAATCTATAAATGATATGTGTTGTTGTCTGTCCTGTTTCATGACCATGTTAGAAACAAGTCTTCTCACCTTTATTTGTTATCCCTTGGATTCATTTTCATCTATATCCATAAATGTAAACAATAAATCAATCACTGACTCTTGTTTGGGCCTTTCTGCGTTTGACATGTTTTTAGCGTCCACCGTAGTTTCTCTATGTGCTTGATGAGACGAGGGATGTTTAGCTGGTTGCAATCTGGAACACTGCTAGCCGCATGAAATCCTATGCACCTGACCTTTTAAAATGAGGGAACATCTGCTGATTGCTGTAAGTGCTAGACCACACATCTACCAAAAAATATTAACATTTACTGAAGCAGAAAATACATAATTAAATTAGATGGGTAATACATTAATAAGATTCTGTACAATTTGCTTTATGACTCATCATTACTTTATGTATTTCCATATTACCAAAATACAGTTTATTAATTTGTGTTAACGATTCATTTGCATATACTGAAAGGAAAATGGGATGTTTATTCTTGCTGGTGTGGATGTTGTTCCAGTTGTGAATAATGAGGCCCAGCCCTTCCCCGCCTCACACCTGTCCTCAGATACTGCAGACGCATCCAGACCCAATAAGTCACACATGGTTTATTATTATGGCCTCTCGCTGCATCATAAAACACTTAACTGCCCTGCCTTGACTCCGTGCTGCTAATCTATCACCCTGCTACAGCTGACTAAGACTGAGAGTAATAGTCTGACCACCTGCAGCTCAGAGGCAAGTTAACTTAAACTTTGAAGAGATTAAGCAAAGTTCTCCAGTAGTAAATATTGTTATGTCTATCACAATTATCATATTTATTGTGACAATACAGTGACTTCTACTAATCATGTTGACTATAGGTCCGCAAACAAGCCATTTATTACTTGTGCAGATGCAATTTTCAGCTAAAGAAACTAGTTATTCTTATTAGACTGGGTTTGTAATCTCTTTTTTCATAAAAATAGTGGCACAACAGTGAGAAAGTTACAACTGATTATAAATAAACCAAGAGAAGGTCAAGAAAATGTAGAACAAATTAATTAGTTGATGAATCAGTTAGTCAGCTGAAAGAAAAATTGAGTTCTGCAACTATTACGATATTTAGTTTGATTGGCAGTGTTTCTTTTTTCCTTTCTCATTTATAATAATTATATTACGATAAAGTTGATAATAAAGCACATGTCAACTCAATGACTACAAAGTGCTTTTTAAACATGAAACAATTAAAAAACTATCAAAATAATCCAGTGAAAAATCTAGGTCAAGCACTGAGAGTATAATGAGGATAAAGGATGAATAAAATATCAGTATACGCATAAATACACACAAAACTAGATATTTCTTAAGAAATTCTGCCTCCACTTGTATTTTGTGGGAAAAGTGCCATCTTAGAGTTTTTTCATGGAGTCTTTGAAAATGTGTCTGGGGCATTAATTAAATGAAAGTGAGAGACTTTATTGAAATAGCGTTTAATATTAAAGAAAGCCTGACTCGGTTTGTGTGTGTTTCAGCTGGAGTATGTCGGCTGGCAGCTAAACCTGCAGATGGCCCAGTCCAGCCAAGCCAGACTGAAGTCTCCCAGTGCTGTCCTCCAACTGGGGCTCCGCAGGGAAGAATCTGAGGTGTGAACAGATTCTTACACACACACACACACACACACACACACATACACATACACATACACATACACATACACACACACATACACATACACATACAGCACAGTGTGCACGATTGTCATTATTTGTCTTGGTCTGCTTCTCCTACCATTCAATCAGTTCAACAGTTATTACCGACTGTAATCAGAGAACTGTTTTGTGTTCATGCCAAATGAGAAGCAGCTCCAATCTGTCCCTCTTTCTTGGCTAATAGATGGTAATCCCACTGGTGTCTGTCTTGACCCAGAGGTAGACGTACATCTGGCTCCAGAGTAACTGTAGTGTAAAAGACCAGAGATCAGGGAGCTTGTTATCTGAAACCTCCAGGGTCTCTTTCTCCTCTTGAGAGACCAACTCTGTGGCTAGAATTGGAACTAGCATTGAACTGTGTCAATTTAAGCACAGTATCCAGGCTTGTTTACGATATGTTTTTGATTTAGTCTGGATGTCTGCCTTATTCAGGTCATTAGCATTTAGTTATGGTTTCCCTATAAATATAAGTAACATAAAGGATTTTGGTGCAACTTCCTAATGAGGCCGAGCCATGAATATTTGTATCTATAAAGAAAAAAACTCCAAGAAACATAATACAAATATGGTCTTTACTTCCACTGTAGCGTTTCTGTGCTTCCATTCATCTGTATTCAGAGTTTGTTTGGATCCCAATTAGCTAATGCCATGTAGTTACTCTAATAGCCGAGACCTCATGAGCCTCCCTCGCTCATTTCTTTCTTTTCCACTGGGATAAGGATTGCTCTGTTGTTGTGGCAAAAAAAGGAGTGAGAACTCAAAAGACACATTTTTTTCACATTAAATGGTTTTTCAACCTTTGAAGTATGTGATTTGAATGAAATAGTCCATTGAGACTTGATTCTTCTAACAACCTCAAATGTGAACACATACTAGTGAGATAAGATTAATCAAGTGCTGTTGATGTTCGACAAATATTTGAAAGATTGTAAATGCTATAATACACAGGACTGCAGTTTGTTGGCATGGATACTGAAAATTCCAGTTATGACCTTCAGGCACTGGTTTTGTTTAAAGCAGTTTTTGTCTCAGAATGGTGGGACTGATTATCCCTCAAGCCTGGATAGTGTTGTTCCAGCTGACTAGTCAAGTGTCTTTCTTGCATGCTGCTTTGTATTCAGTCCCTGGAGAATGCCGGCTCAGCCTAAATGTGGAATTAGGCATGACATATTCAAATTGCTGCCTTCTTAAATGTAGGCCTATAGGCGTAAGCCAGAAAAAAAATGTATGTTTTTCTTTATCTTTGTGAGTGCCAAAGCAGTAGGATATATATATATTTTTTTTGTTTTAGACTATTTTCTGCTGTGTTTTCCCTAGGCTTGCAAAAGAGGCATTAATTTATTTAAATCCACTTACACAATTCCCCTTGTGGGAGGAGATAGCTTGGGGGGGGGGGGGGGCTAAAACAAGGCTGGTTAAAAGTGTAGAGGGATCAACTTCACTTAAGATACTGAGGTGCACATCCTCTGGTGGGCTGCAGGGGGCACTGTTGTCTCACAGGTTGGAAAGCGTCCCCTCAGGGGCAGCAAAGTATCTGAGAGATGGATAGGATACCTCGTTTAACTTTGTATTAAAGCAGTTTTGTGTGGGCACAGTTTTTTTTTTAAATTTCCATCGGTGTTTCCTGACAGGAAGTTTGTTTTCTTCCAAACTCTCTGAAAAATTTCACAGCACAACTTCTGCAATGTCAAAACATAGCGATGACTGAGAACTAAATTAGTTGCGAGTAGAAGTGAAATTCAGCTTCAAGTGTCATACTAATTGCAGCGCAGATTTATAACAGCGTCAGTGAGAGGGGAAGGCAAAACTGCAAATATGAGAAATTACAGGATTAAAGGTGACAGAGGTCAGGGAACAGGAGGGAGGGGAGGTGGAGAGGAGGTGAAAAACAAATAAAAAAAGGCATAAGGGAGTAAAATAATGAAGATGAAGGAGGATAAACGAAAGAAAATGAAAGAGAAGGAGAGGAAGGCGAGGGTGACCGCCTGTATATTATTGATTGCTTGGAACCCAAGTGGAGAGTTACAGACTCTCCCATCTGACCAGCCTCCTGCTTCATTAGCACTCTCCCTGAGGAGGAGGAGGAGGAGGAGGAGGACTGGCAGGGAGCGTCTTCACCAAACAATATGTGACATACAGTATATCTACAGTACAGTGGGGGAGATTGTAGACGACATATTTGGAGCAGTGAGTGGACTGCTTTTTAGGATATTTGGATTTTTTATTCCTGCTTTCATTAAAATATTTACTGAAAGATTTATTTCATAAAATGTCCTCCTCTGCCTCCTCAAAATGTGCTGTATAACATAAAATGAGATTATACATCACTGGTTGTGCCTCGATGCAGCAGTCAGTGTGGCACCCCAACCAGAGGAGCTGCTATTTCCCTAAAATGAATTTGTATCGGATTCAGGGGAAAGTTGCTATTTCCTTTATGAAAAGTGTACTGAGGAAGCACTGCAGTTCATCTGAGCACAGGCACATGTCCTCACACTCACCCCCAGTTCCATTTCAAGACTGGGTTTATCCTCATAAGGATGCAAGGTTCCCACAGTTCCTTGAAATCCTTGAAAGTTTGAGCAAAAACCCACGCTTCAAAAGTTATTGAAAATAGACAGAAATATTAATGGACCATTGAAAGTGCCTGAGTTTATATATTTTGTACGAGAATAGAAATTAAAGTTTTTTGATACTGATTTTTGATATTTTTTTACTTAACATTTACAAATAGGCTACACACTGCTGCATCACTGTTTCACATGCTACCTGCCCAAAGCAAGTGTGTCCAGCTTGCAAAAATACATTATTTGTTGTATTATAATTGTATTTGTATTGTTTTGGGACTAGACCTTCAGGCCTGATGAAGTTAGACAGTGTGCAGGAGTTTGCTTGCGACTTTAGATAAAATTTCTACCTTCTGACCTCCAAGCGTTTCAGGTGCATGACGCCAAAAGTAAACAACCGTAACAAAAGGATGTCTCTTTGGCAAGTGTATAGACAGTTGAAGCCTCTACAGTGCCGCTTCCTTACATACATGCATGAAAAAGAAGAGGAAAACGACACATGAAGTAACAAACACTGTTACACATTGTATTTTACTGCACTTTTATATTTGAAAATGGATCTAAATATTTCATTCATTAGCCTAACACAAATTATTTTGTCTACATACACATCCTACCACCTTCTCATGGGTGCTGCCATTGTTGTGTGACGTCAGACAACTGCTTCTTCATGGATTTGCCTCGAGCTTACAAGTAGGCATCCCGACTGTGAGTGGCGTTCCATTGTACTTTTTCAAGTAGGAGTTCGGAAATTTTCAAGTTCCAAGTTGCCTGGAATGCAGCATAAGTCTCTGTCTCTATCCCTCTACTCACACAGTGTATTGTTTTGCGGTGCTGAGTTAGAGAAGACAAGAGACCGCATAGTCTGTCTTCACTGTAACACAGCAGCACAACTGAGAATTGTTCACACAGTCAAGTTAACTCTCTGTTTTTATTTGTTGTCTGTGAGTTTCTCTAAAGCCTGCTAGTTTACATTCTAAAAATGATCAGTGTTGTAGCAGTCATTAACTAACTAACCATGTTGGGTCCTTAAATTTGATGGAACTGGGTCTGGAAAAGTCCTTGAAGAGTCCCTGAAGTTGATGTTCAAGAACGTGTGGGAAACCCAAAGAAGCATCATTCAGTGTAGGTGTGAGATGAGACTTGTGGCACAGCTTGTTTGTTATTCCGAAGGAGGAGCAGCTGAGACCAAAAAAGACTTAAGTGTTCTGCTCTCTATAGCTAAAAAAAGTTAGAAAAGAAACAGGATCTGAGCAGGGGGTTGAAGCAAGAAGACAAGGACGCAGGGGAAGGTGATAAGAAGGACGAAATGTAGCTGGAAGAAGAGGAGAAAAAAAGGAGAATGACAACTGAGAGATGACAGTGGGAGAGGATGAAGATGAAGAGAAGGATGGGGGAGGTGACAGCAAAGATTAAACATGTAGAGCAGAGTGGGGGATTCCTCCAAAAAACCTTTGCGATTCATTTTTTGTGGTAAGAATAATAGTGGGCATCAGTTGCAGTTATTAATGGTGCCCACAGATTCCCATTCATCGACACACAAAAAAAGCACCAAAAACTGCTTTTATCTCTATTTTAATAGGGGTTCTGCTAAGCATGCTATCCACACTGCAGATAACCAGGTTTAATTCTCTTCCGAACATGCAGACCTTGAAATAGTACACAATCCTTACCATTGTAATTGTGAGGTTTTGTCTGTAGAGGTTTATGTGGGATAAATCTGTGCTTGGAGAGAAGCAAGGGAAAACACCAATACAGGTGGCTTTCTGGACCTGCTGGAGTGTCGAGCACAGACATCTGCTCTACACTCAATCTGAAGTTGCTGTGTAGATTAATACTTGTTGCTTAAGGTCTCTGGCTGAGGTACAGACCACTGCAGAATATGACGCACAAGAATGATTCAAGAGATAAAAACTGAGAGAAAATTACTGGTTGTGTAATTTTAGATGTTCGCTCCTGTGGTGAAATTGCCAAGAAACACAATAAGTGGGTAGTTGAAAAAAGTGAGTGGGTGTCAGATTAAGTCTTTGCAACTCACATGTCCTTAAAATTGGGCTACACCATGTAAAAGCCTACATTTTGGAATGAGTAATATAGTAAACATGCATTTACTGATATTAAGACAATCACTGTCTTTTTGTGATCAGCTTCATTGAACATTAAAAACTTTGAACATAAAGAGAACTAGAGCTGCAATTAACTTATGTGTATATTATATTATTGATTAACCCTCTTATTAATCATTAAGTCGTTAATCACAATTTCTGAGAGACCAAAGTTACGTCTTTAAATTGCTTCCTTTGTCCCACCAACACTCCAAAATATTTGCATTTCAGAAGCAAATGTTTGACATTTCTCCTTGAAAAATGACCGACCACAAATTCATATAGTTTCCAAACATTGTTTTGATTGACTAATTGATTAACTAACTAATCGCTGCAGCTCTAAGTAAAAAATCTGTTTCCAGCCTCTTCAATGTGAATATTTGCTGTTTTTCTTCTGTGATAGTAAACTGAATATGGTCAAACAAAACAACCTAAAAAAACCTTGAAATTCTGATGTGCATTTTGTTTTTTATATTTTTGTTTTGACTTTTTATTGACCAAATAATGACTCGATGTTTTGAGATAATTACTTATTTTGAATTTTGAAGCCTTAGATATTATATATTTTTCCCACCATTTCCTCTCTGTCCACCTGTTTTATTTCAATTTTAAATGCTTTTCTTTATTCATTCCCCTTATCGTCTCTTTTCACTTTCGATCAATTAAGGGACTAATTGTTTCAGCTCTATAGAAAACAAAGCTTTTGGAGAACAAAGATTAAAAGAATTCTAAATTTTAAAAAAAGCAATATTTGATTGTTGTCAGCTATTACAGGACCATTAGTCATATTTCAAAATATTTGGCCACAGCTTAGTGTTCATAATATATTCAGTTTCATCATTAATTTGTGCAGTGGAAAGCTCCAGGTGTAGTATATATGACAGGCAGGGAGAGGATGAGGAGTCTTTTGATGAATGGATATCTTATTTTTAGCATTACTTAAAGCAGCTAGCACAATCTGTCTTTGTTGTGCTGCCTGGCGTTGACATATCATTGGGGGGAAAACGGATATGGTTGTGGGCACCGTCATGGACTACAGTTGACATCTTAAGAGCTACTTTGTTCCAGAAATATGCAAAAGGAGTCATCAAGCTCAGTGGTTCCCAACCTTTTTGGCTTGTAAACAAGATGTAAAAGTCATAACCACTCATCAAACATCAAAGGTTACATATTTCTGTTTTACCTTTTCAGCCTCTAAGTTTTAGAGGCCTGACCAGGTAAAGCTGCAAAGTACATTAGAAGAGAAAAAGATGTTTTCTTCTAACCTGTGGATCATATTGAGACCATTCACAAGCTCAGTTTCTCTCTCCGTTCATCACATTTGTGTCCCTCTCCGACTATCATTTTAGCCCTCTTTCCCCCAGAGTAATCATCTCCTTTTTTATTCATAAACATGCAACTAGACACATGTCGCTTTGATGAGTCTGAAAGTTTAAATCCCTCGCTACTGATGGTGTCTCTCTCGCTGTGTCTCTGTCCTGTGGCATTAGAAAGAGCCGCCGCTCCACCGACCAAGGCTAGGGTGACATTTATAATACAGAACATCCACTTGCAAGGCAGACACCGCCGATTTCAATATTTATTGTGGACACGCCAGGCTGCAAAGGCAAAGGGCAAAAGCTAGTGAGCTAATGTAGCTTCCACATACCGGCTCGGACTTCAAAGGGTATGTTTAGCTGAAAGCTTCAGACAGACTTGATGAGAACTGATAAAGTACAGCTCTTTGAGTTTCAAACCATGTACTAAAGCAGCTTTTAGACAAAACAGATTTTTATTATGTTTCTCACTTGGCAATAAAGTTGTTGATAATGAATTTGAGAATGATTTTGATTTAAAAAATGATAGTAAGTAATTTGGCAAGCTAGAATGACAACAATTGCTGTTTCTAGCATCTCATGTGAGGATTCTCTGAATTTGTCTGTTTTTTAAGCAGTTTAAATTGAGTATGTTTGGAGACAAAACAAGCTATTTAAATCTTTCGTTCTGGGTTCAGGGAAACTGCGATGGCCATTTTCCACAATTTATCACCTAAGTTTGTTAACTGATGATGAAAATAATTGTAAGTTACAGCCTTAATCCACCACTTGAGACAGAGGTCAGAGAATAAAGGTCAGGGTTAGCGCCTCTGAGCTGGTAGAGATACAGTGTTTGGCTTCAGGTTATCTCAAGATACTTTCAGCCAATGATTTCTGACTCAGAAGCTGGTGCCCTGGACCTGTGGTCAATGTCTGGTTTCCCTTTTGCATAGGGATGGGATAAGATTTTAATGATACCATTGCCTTTCTCGATTCTGCTTATCAGTCCGATTCCCTTATTGACTCCTGAACAATTTGAACTTTGCGTGAACATTTTTTGTTTGCGGGGAGCAGATGGACAAATCAAGCTGGCTGTAGCAACAGTCATTATCTAAAACGGACAAAATTAGAGAATATTTGGACAACATTTATCATCATTTAGGTTTTCATCCTGGCCTGCATGGCTCTAATTATATTATAACATTATTTCAGGTTAATTACCCTTGGTAATGGATGTGCTGCTGAGTTGGAAATCAGTGACACTCATACAGAGTGACAAATAAATGGCATTTTTGGAGTTTAAGGCCCATGTTGCGCAGAAAGATGTTTAAGGATATTGCTGATGTATCCACCCTGACTTGAAATGATCATTTCACAGACATTACAACTAGCACTGTTGCCTTGTTGTCATCTTTCTTCGTGAAGCAACGCTTTGGACTGCTTTTTCCACTCCGCTGTGACTCCTTGGAATTTGATACAAGGACTTGGAGAAATACCTTTCTGATGTATTGGACAATGTGGAACTGGTTCTTGATTCCCGTTTACTTTTGCAACATTTCATCTTTCTTTATTTTAAATGTCATATTGTGCAACCAAATCATTATATGGAAACACAAAACTGTCCATTTCTTGTGGCCCCTGATCAACAAAAATAAGTTTACCTTCCCATCGCTGTATAATACCAAAGTAGTTCAGTATGCTGTCAGTAAAATTGATAAATAGCTCCAGCTGTATCCCACATTTCTCATTGGAGGAGTGTCTGATCGCATAGAAGCCCTGCTGTTAATTGTGCTCATTCATACATAAGTGCCTCCGAATTGTCAGAAAAATCACATTTCTGCCAGATCAGAGCGTAACATCGTCTTTGACGCTTTCACATTTGTGGTTTTCTACTCCAACACATGCACTGCTTCTTTTCCAGTATGTTCAGTATATTAATCCCAAAAATAAATGCCATAACGCAACTCTTCCTTTCTTTTCGTCTAATTGTGACTTATTCATGAGCGACTCTTCCATTCATTGTTTGAAATTTTTGTGTCAAGTTGTCCCCAGCTAGCTCCGAATTATAAGCCAACGAAGTCTAGTTTGTGGAAAACCTGCTTGTTTTTGTTATCAAAGCATCAGACATGAAAGACCTTTCTTCTTGTGATTCTAATTTATTTTCTCTGTTCTGGCTTACAGTGCCAGCTGTAATCATGGAGGAACGGAGGCTCTTTGTTCAAATGCGCACACACTTGAAAACACACAAGCACGTACACACGCACACATTGAGCCTTCCCAGTGAAGGCTGTGACTTTATTTATTAACATCGTGTGATGAGGAAAGCAATTAAACATCCCATTTTGACTTCTGCGAAGAGGTGCTGTGATCAGAGGCTCCCTGAACATTCCTCCCTGCCTCACGTGTCTCTGTCAAACTGGCATCTCAAGCAGTGGGCCAAACTTTGAATGCAACTCAAAGCTTCCCTGAAGAGTTACATAAAGCCGGTTCCTGCCTCCCACATGCTCTTGTCATGTAAACCCAACAAACAACGTTCCCCAAGTAGATCCAACCTTTTCAGTCATCATTTGAGGGATTACATGGCCCAATCAATATATCGGAGAACTCTGATGTAAATGCTGCCGCGTTCAAATCCTTCACACCAAGCCACCCACCAGCCAGGAGGGACAAAGGCAGCTTTGTCTCAATCTCTACTTGCCTTGCTCTACATGTCCCAAGATGCTTTGTTGCTTTGTGCGCACATCTTTTTAAGGGTCTCCCTTTCTCTCTCCATCTCTCTCTCTCTCTCCGTCTCTTTCTCCATCTCTCCCTCGCCCTCCCCCTTTCCCACTGGTGATTTGTTTTTCTCCTGTGGGATTTGGGATCCCATTCATTGAGAGCGCATTGTTCGGCTCTTATCCATTGCAGAGGATGGGCCCCGAGAGGCAGAATGGGTGACTGTGGGTCCTCTCCCTTCTCCCTCCCTCTCTCTCTCTCCCCTCGCCACCCCGCTCCTTGCTCCTTGCCATACGATGATGTCATGGCTTTCATTTGCTCCAGGGGTACCCATTGATTCTCTCTCCGTGTTACACACTCTATATCTCTCTCCTCCAACCCTTCTACCCTCCCTAACCTCAGCTCCTGTTTTCCTCAGCCAGTGCCTTTCCCAGATTCTTTTGCTTCTCAAAAGGCGCCTGGGGGATTTGGGGATGTTTGGATGTTGTTTAGCACACCCACGTTACATGCTCGACACCCAGATAGGGACGCCATCAACCCCACAAATCCAACTGCAACTGCCATTTAAATCTCATTGATTTAACATCCCGCTTTTATTCTCACATCTCTCACTCCTGTGATCAGCTTCTATTTCTCTCCGGTTGTTCAGTCTGTTGTGTTTCACACCCAGTTTGTGAAGTAATCATTAATCCCCTGATAATGTGGTGCCATTTTTTGCCATAGCCGGTAGCGATGCTAAAAGAGTGCTTAAGAATAAGATTTTCAGATGTGTGCGTGTGCGTATGTTTCATTTTTTTTGTTTGGAGTTTATTTTAGAGAGGCTGCTCTGCCTCTTGGCTGAACTATGCCAGGGTGAGGAATCTATTTCAGCTTAAACAAGACGCACTGATTGCAGAAGCACACAGCCAAATCATATCCATTCACTCCAGTGAAAGTTGGCTGATAGGCATACACATGGTAAAAAGAGCTGTTTTTTTGTTCAAATGCCAAATATTTGTAATAGTACAGACAAATTTTCACATCATGAACAGGTCTGGGTCTTTATTAATGTGGCTGGGATTATTTTAGCATTCTTTTGTTTTTTGTTGAATTGTGCTGCATTTCATGTTGACAACAGTTGGCTTTGTCAGCTTGCACGGTGCTGTGACGTGATATAATGGCAGTGAAAGGATATGAGCTATAGGCCTCTTCCCTTTGAAATAATGATTTTAATGAGTGGGTTGGAGCCTGGCACTGTTGTCAACCGACATGCAATGATAGGGCACAGAGAGCTTCCTCCGCCTGTATCAACAAATTGTCACCAGTGTGTAACTGAACACCCAACCTCTTTGATGTGATCCTGGTATTTTTGACTGTTTTGCTGAAAGGTTAAGTATTGCTTTAGAAAACAGCCTCTAGGTTCAGAGAGGCATGCATCTGGTGTAAAAAACTAGATTACCAGGTTACAGTTATGAGCATAAAGTGCAAAAGAATCTAAAAAATACTGTCCCTGTGTCGAAAAGCTGTCTTGATGAAAACAGAAGCGTATCCGTGTAAACAAGACTTTATTATGAGGAATATAAAGATGATTTTCTACAAGAAAACGTTTTTTTTATTTAGAAGAGGGAATCAAACTCCTCAATATCAATTATTGGTTAAACAAAAGCAGCAGTAAAAAACTTTGCCTGAAGAAAAAACTGTCAAAATGTGCAAAATGATTATTTAAAGGAGTGTAGGGTTTGGGGGGATTAAGGGCAGTAATTAAATATAATATTTATAATTATGTTTCCATTAGTGTGTTTTTTTAGTCCTGTTCCTGTGGGCTCCCTGCCCTGCATGTTTGAGATGTTTCCCTGCACCAAAACACCTGATTCAAATTATCAGCTCATCATCAAGCTGTGCTGAAGCCTTATAACGACCCATTCATTTCACCATCAGGTGTGTTGGTGCAGGAACTGGATTAAAAAACACGTGTATAATCACCTGAAACTAAGAATTGTTGTGTTTTTAGTACCTTAGAATGAGTCTTTCATATCTACAGAGGGAGCCAGTCCTCTTCCGCTGAGTCTGCCATGTTGCAACAGTAGCTCAAAACGGACAAACCAAACACTTGATGCCACTAAATCCTATCTGTTGAACCTTCGAATCAGTAAATATCTCATTTAAGGATGAGTAAATTAGACTAAAAATCTGACCAGACATATCATGCCAACTTTTGGTTCTTCATCTTAGTTTTCCAACCGGTGCTGCTCAGTGAACTGACTTTGTATTTTGGCCTGAACTGAACAGTACTGCGAAAAAATGGAAAACATCATTTTCTCTTATCATGACAACAGTATGTTTGTTGATGGCACCATATTGAAGTTTGGCTCTGTGTTGTTGGTTAGTGATGAAATGTTTAGGCTTTATTGGAGGGACAGCTGACGTCGTCTCCTGCAAGCTGTTCTGTAAACTCTCCCTAACTCCCTGTCTCTTTATATCTCTTTCACACACACACACACACATTTCAGTTCTCCCCTCTCACTCTCTCCTTGTGTATGAGAGCGACAGTGTCTGCATACCATGGGGGCACAGGCTGGCTGCCTTGGCAATCTTCTAGCTCTGCCACATAGTGGAAAAAACGGGCCTTACAGTTGTGAATAGCAGCCGTTACTCGTCTTGTTCAAGCACTCTCTCTCTCCTTCACACACACACATACACATGGATACGAACCCACACACGGCTTGGTTGCCTATGACCCCCACTCCAACCTTGTGCCAACCTAATACATTAAAATGCATACTGTTTCAAAATGGAGGTCTTGGCTGCAGGGGTTGAGTGCCACTTATCCTCGAACCTGGCACACCGATGGTTAGTTAAGACTCACACTACAAGATGTTGGCTGGCTTCAGCTCTTATTTAAGTCACCCCACACACATTTAGAAGATTAAGGTTTGACACAGCTTTTTCAGATGCTTTCTCAGAATCACGTTGCAGTAAGCAGAATCAGGTGAATGTGAAGTTTGAAAGAAGAAACTTGTGAAACTTCGGTGTATTCATCACTAGAATAGGCCAGAATGCAAAATGATTATCTCTAGTATGAGGTCACATCATGCAATACTCGATTCAATACCTCGCCGTAACAGCTCTCTCATGGTGGCTGCTCTTCAGTGAGAACATCATTTCTCAGCCCTGTTGGAAAGCAGTCAGAGTTTATGAGCTTGGCAGCTGAGGCTGGTACATGACATGGCACCTTCCCTCTTTCTCCGTATCAGGCAATGGTAACTAGCTGCCACCACCATAATCATCTTGTTATGGCTCACACACGGCTCGTGTTCCTTGGCTTGTGTATCTTGGCGCTGGAGCTGTTGAGTGTCTCCATTCTCTCTGGCTCTGCAGCGTCAAGCTTCCTGAATTAGAGCCTCTTAAACATGAAGATTTATTTTAGGTTTAAAAAAGACCCAGGGATGAATTTTAGGAAATGTTTTACAATATTAGATCAGTAAATGAGTTTCACTTCATTGATTTAAAGGTGATGAACTTTTAAGATCAAACACACACCAGCAAATAGTATTTATGAACATTGATTTTGTTGAATAGTCTCCAGAGTTGATAAAATAATGTTGCGTTTCCTCTGTACTGCTAAATATTACAAGCCATCCCCGCTCTGATAGTACTGCAAAAACGTAAACAGTAATCTTAGCAGCTGATTTTGTTCATTCTTATCATTCTCTCCATCTTCTGACGTGAAAGTGAGCTCATATACATGTAATCTGAACGTAATATGACATGTATTGTAGAAATGTCAATATGGCCTGAATTTGAACGTATCTGTAGCTTGCAGAAACACAAGGTGCGAGTATTTAACATGGCATCTGAAAATGAAAGTATGAAATGCTAAAATGGGTCGCCAAATATGCTTGGGTTGCCATTAATATACCTGGACCCTCCACCCAAGCAAAGTCTATGTGTGCGAAACACTCGATTACATGCCTGCATTATCTCCTGTGAATCCCTTGTGCGTGCAAAGACAACCTGAATCCAGTCCATGAATGGCAGACCCTGCCACTACCAATGAAAACGACTATGTAGAGAGATAATCACTGAATGAAAATATATTGATTGGCTATTGCAGAAAAGTTTAGTAAAAATGGTATCAAAAGTGTGGCTTGAGTACAACTTTAAATATCCTACATTAGTTGCTGTACAGCACCGTTTTGTTGCCACTGTTATTTAACTAATGAGAAGGCGGAAGACCGTTTAAGATATTTTGCTGTTGTTCTGATGTTTCTGTGTGAACAGCAAGCTTTTATAAAATGACTAGAATTTGTTAGCCATTATTCCAAAACCTGCTGTACATGTTGAGGGAATTTTCAGATGTATCCTCACTGGTGTGGGCATGGCCTCAATTCAAGAGTTAAAAGGCTTGAGGGTTGAGCGGAAAGTCTTGTAAACAGTAAGCCTTGGATAAATAGTCCGCAGAGGCAGAGCTCCCTCTGCCCACGGATAAAATGCCAGCTCTTGTCATCCCAAATCAGTTCGACAGTTTTTAGGTGCTTAATGTGATTTGTCTCCTTTCAATGTTTGCACCTCCATCGAGGAGGTGTGGGAGGTGTGAACAAACAATGTGAAAGCACCAGGCTATTTCTAGACATTACTCTTTCTTAGCCAGGTGCCATTCAAATAGAACATACTGTACATGTTTCAACCTCAAATCAGTATTTTCCTCCACTTCACCCTGTCTGTAAGTTTTTTTCTTGTTATTCTTGTGTCTCTGTTTATTTCTTTGCTGATGGGCTGTACTCCATCTCTGCTTTGCCTCAATGTTTCTAACAGCCTGATTATGGTTATACATTAAAATATGGCTGTAGCGAGGCCTCCTGGTGGCCCAATGGATTTGGGATGCATAACGTGTAACCACAACAACCCCAGCTCAGTTCTGGCATCAGACCTTTGTCACATGTTGCTATAGGCTCTGACGACAATGTAAGCATTTATTGTTATTCCACATGTATAACGCAAACAGAAGTAGAAGTGTTTAGATTTTCTGAAACAGAAAACCTACATGTAAACAGAACAATAACATTGGCAGCAGATATTGAGTCTGAACCGGAAATAGAGTAGCTTCAGTATGAGGAACACCCATCTATTACGTGTACATAGCCATGATGGTTTCATGCTCAACAATTATTAAACGTAATTCTCTTTCTATTGACGGCATTATATGCCATTTCCTGTGCAAACTCCCAACTTTTCAATTATTCCTCTACCTTCTGTTGCTCATCCTCTGATTGTTGCTCATTGTTTGAGTTGAAGAGAAAATGACTGAGAGGGGAAACATCCTGCGTGTCATTTAGTGAGAAAACTATTTTTGGCCGCTCTGAAGGATGACTCACAGTGACATATGAATAGATAAGAAATGATCCTCCATCAGCTACAAAAAGCCACTTTTCCCACTCAATCATCACCACGTCCACACTGTTTCTTTGTGTCGTTATCCTGCTGCCATCTCTGCCTTCGCTCATCTTTCTTTTATCAACATTACCTCTTTTTTACTGTCTCCACTCTTTTTTTTCTTCTCATCTTAATGAACATCCCCCCCGTCTGCCTGGCTCATTTGTCTCTGTGATAATTGGAGCAAGCGTCACATTGATAGCTAAAACCCATGACAATTTGTGTGTTTAGAGCACCACATGTGTCACCTGCTATTAACAATATGTAGCATTTTAATTACAGCTCACATACATGTCCCACCCATAATGGAGGCATTGAAACTGCGGCTCACAGCAGCAGATGAAAGGTAGGCCCTGTGGAGCCGTCACAACATCTTAATGTACTGAATAAATAGAAGCAACAGCAGAAGCATCTGACAAATGTTGTCAACATGATGAGTAGAGGCTGTTTTATGAAGAAAATGTGGGAATTACAGTTGATGTGTAGTGCACCAGTAGATTTCTTCTAGCAAAGACCTATCTAACATGTTGTGGTGTAGATATAGGGATGCAGTAAATCGAAAGATAGAATTTCTTTATTGTCATCGTATAGGTACAATGAAATTAAGTATGCAGCTTCTGTATTCACTGCTATTAAAAAAAACAATAAATTGGTAAGAATAGAATGAAAAAACAAAACGATAAAATATCAACTAGAATGGCACTCAGTAGTCCGCACATCTCCGAAAGTCCCATTAAATTCAATCAAGCCTAATCCCATATCAAATAAAATATATTTAAATCTGCTTGATCCAGATTTTTATTTGGATCTGCATGAAATTGTACTCACTCATAGATGCCAGCCACCTAAATACGGCTGATTATTAAAACATTTTTTTTTAATCAAGTTCGATGCATTATTCCGCATTATTATAACGCCATCTCGCAATGTTAAAGGAAGTGAGAAAAAAATTCCTCTTTCGGGATCCGCATTAAAAGGGGTCTATTCTAGGAGACCCATCCTCCATCCAAGTTTAAAGGAAATGTGCTCAGTAGTTTTTGTTTAATCCTGCTGACAACCAGCAAAGGGACACAGGGGTGAAAACATAACCTCTTTGGGGAGGAATAAAATAACAATAAGGTATTAAACATTATAAACATAGTCCTGCAGTAGAAAGAAGTTCTCACTAGCAGCATTAGCAGTACAGCAAAGGAATGTAGACCCTTCATCAAAACATTGGATTAAATTTATATATAAAGAAGGGTTTAACAGAATGTAAAAAAAAAATAGCGCTAAGGTATTAAACATCAAAAGCAGCAGAGGGCTGCACAATTAATCAAATTATTACTGAAATCTTAGTATGACCGAGCACAATATCTAAATCACAGAAGCTGCCATTTTTTTTTACAATGGTAAAATATAAGTACTGTTGTGCTACAGAGATGCCCCGACTTACAGATCTTCTTCTCCAGATGTTAGAAAACATCTTTGTTTAGTAGTGACCTCAACAAATGTCACACAACATGATTTATTTTAGTGAAAATATAACAAAAATGAAAATGATTCTCGCTCATTGCAAATCGTATCCCAATCTGAAAAAAAAAGTTTAACCGTCATGCAGCCTTAGTACAGTAACAGTAAATAGCGCAATCACATTTTAGAAGCCAGAACCAGCAAATGAAAAGCAGATTTTTTTAGCAATTAACCATGCCCTTGCTTATATTCAGTACTAATCATTTAAGTACTACCGCATAGCCTGAATCACCTTTTATTATATTCAGCCAGCGAGGACTAGGACTCTTTCAACCACCACACTTTTTGGTTTAAAGAAAAGGCACAAAAACACTTTTCCACAGCCATGAGAGGTGAGTATGACTAATTCGACAAGCTTCAGCCCATGTAGCAGACGAGACAAACCTCAACAGACAGCGGGTATAAATGTTGCATCTTTCCTCCGAGAATGATCGGAGCTGGGTTTCTTAATATTGCATGATTGTCCTCTTAGTGAGTGTGGGGTGATTATAGGTGTCTATCACAACAAAAGAAAATTAGGGCGGCATTGAAAGAGCCTTTGTTTCAGTGTAGACAGCACACTGAGTCATATTGGGACCTGTTTACATGTCGGCCTGTCTGTTTCCTGATAATGTGGGTCAGAGAAAACCCATCTAGGCAGAGAGAAAAAGAGAGAGAGAGCGAAAAATGTATCCCTTATTCCACATGTGGCTGTCAGCATGCCTGCCTGTCAGTGTGTGCACTCTTTTCTACTATCACAGTCTGTAATGCCTCTTATTTGCTCCAGGTCCTTGCTATCCAGCTATATTTTGTTTGCAGCTTTAGCAACCGTGTCGGTTCCCCTGCAGCATGTCTGATGGGGCCCGAACACTCTGTTCTTTGTTTAGAGCCTGCACTATGAATTATAGATAGAGGAAGCTGCTCCGATATGTCACTTTCTTAGGCTTGGTAGAACACACACACACACTTGAGAATGCTAGAAATGCAGGCATGCATACACACATACACGCATATGGAAAGGTATACAATTTGATGTGAATGTTTAGAAAATGAGCCATATTCATGTAGATGGAAGATGACAAATACACATGGATCAAACACAGAAACACACACCAGGTGGCATCCTGAAAAACTGATCTGTTTTTTATTCTGAAGGCTTTTCAGAGTTGCCCACAGCGCTGCAAATACATGCACCCCTGGAAATCTACTCTGTGCTTCGGTTGCCTTACTGCTGTTGTCAGATCCATATTCACTACAAGCGCGCACACACACACACACACAAACCTGCATGTGTAGGCTGTTATTGACTCTTATCTAAAAGAGCACATAGGCTCACTTGCAATATAATAATGATATTGTCACATTAGCCTATAGGGAAGATAGTCAAGTCTGTGCTATCTTGTTTTCAACTGTTTCTTGTGTTTTTTTCTGAACAATAGAGAAACCTCACACACATTCTCAGCAGGAGGTTTTCACACATATTTTCACAAACTGAGATATGGCCCATGGTGTGTTCTGGTGTCTACTGAGATGTTAATTGGTCATTGCTCACTCTGCGTCTCCTCTGCCATACTACCTGTGTGTGGGTGTGTACCCATATGCGCGTGTGTGTTGCCGGAAGTTAATCAGTGCATGTTGGTCCAAAAAGGGGAAATTCCTTGGTCTTATTCTCCTAGTTTTTCCCATCATTCCTCTTGAAAAAAATTATAACACTGTAGGCTACTCGCCGAGTGAATTGCTGAGACTTGGGAATTTGGCACAATCACTAAAAACTGAACGTTTTTGAATGTGATAAGAAAAGCAAACTTATTATTAGATTAGAAACAGATTGTTAGAGCTGTTACTACCTTTATTTTCTCGATTAATTAGTGAATTGTTTAGTCTGTAAAATATTAGGAAATGATTAAAGACAAAGACCTTAGTGATGTCTTCGGTTTGCTTATTTTGCAGGAGTAACAGTAAAAAATGTTAAAGGTGACATATTTTGCTAATTCTTAGGTTCATATTGTATTTTAGTAAACTAAAATAGCCTTTAGTATCCTGTCTCTTTAAAAGCCCCTCTCCTGAATACCCAGCGCTGATTGGTCAGCTCACACATACCTGAGCGAGCACTGCTAACAGCAACAGAGCAGCTGTGCTTAATTTATTCTTATATGCCAAACTAGCCGCTAGGCATAAATTATGTTAATGTGTGACTTTGTGATGTAGTGTAATGCTACCAAGTCACAGAATTAAAGGCGGGACTACCGACGAGGTGTTTCAGGCACTTCAGGAGCAGTCTTCTTGCATTAGAACCTATATAATACATAGAAGGAAAAAAAAACAGATAAAGCTGAATAGATCTCCTTCAAGATATTTGATTATCTGTCATATATCACACAGAAAAACAGCAAATTGTCACATTTTAGAAGCTGGAACTAGGGTATGTTTGGCATTTTAGCTTGAAAAATAATGAAACAAATAATTGCTGATCAAAATAGTTGCATATTAATTTCCTTCCAATTGGCTTGTCAATTAATCGATTAATTGACTAATCATTGCAGCGCTAAAGTTTGCTAAAAACTGTCTACAATGTCCTTGTTCAGCTTTGACCCACCATAGTTGCTATAACTGTGCATGCACAGTTTTCCGGTGTAATAAATGAGTATCATTGACCTTTTAGACACATTCACATTTGCTTTTTCCTCCAAATAAAGTGTTTTTAATAAACTGACCCAACTTTTGGCTTGTTTACAACCGATCTGATCGCCTGACTGCTTGTGCTTTTGTGTTTTTATTTTTACTGTTGTTTTTGTTTCGCAACAAAAAAATTCAACAGAGGGACGACGGACAGGGTCATCATTGGCGAGATGAAAAACTGGCAGTGAAAGGGAGGCTTGGTTACATCGCAATGTTCATGATTATCCTTGTAATCGTAGAGGGATCTTATGATTCACATGAGTTGTGTAAACTGCTTCTGTTTTTTATGCCCCATCAGAAATCAATGAACCAGTGAGCACATTGCTGTCATAGCCAGCCAAAACTATAAAAATAAGACCCACATTTTAACAAAGTGGAATTTTTCTTCAAGGAGGATCTCCTCTCAGTTTATTCCTGTGTGTTAGACCTTTGGTCAAACAGACACCAGTCTATACTTGGAAACATGAGGAAAACACTCCCCTAAAGCCTGAACTGAGTGAACTTAGCCTCAACTACATGATGTCACCAGGTGTCCAATCTGGATCTTCTCCAAAGATAATAATTTAGAGATGATAAATGCGTCTGGAAAATCACCCAGGGGCATTTTCTGGGAACACAGATACATGTTTTGGTTGAGAACTGCCAAAACTCACTAGGTATGAAATCTCAAACAAAGCAGCTGTGAGCCCGTAATAGGAAACTCAATCCTGAGAGCAACTCTAGGCCTCCACATGTCTGACAAGTCTGAACTGTTTCTTCATTTCTGTTTTTAATTTGGCATCTAGTTGTGGAGTATGATCAAAAATATTCATTGGAGCTAGGTAGAGAAGCGAAACAACAAATACATTCTTAAATGTACTTATGTCCGCACAAATTGAGTAATGATAAGTGTTGCTTACTTTGGCAGGGGTAATATTGTACGGCCATTAACCGGCCATGATCTGCTCCTGCACTGCGACTGTTTTCTAAATGATATAGGAGGAGTGCGGGGAGAACGGAGGAGTAAGCACTTTTGTTATCGTCTCCTTGTCAGATCCTCACAACCACAGCCCTCTATTACGCTGCTAATAATAGAGGCAGGCTTTATCGCTCAGAGCACAATCGCAGTAGTAAAGGCAGGGAGAATGAAAGAGAGGCTCCTCTGCGATATTGACAAATCTCATATTGTGATTCTTTTCTTGCAGAATATTATAAAGAAGAAAGGAAACAGACAGGCAGGTAGAGAGAGATGTTGTTGTTGAAAGTCCAAAAGTATGTTGTTATGAATGTTTGATTGGCAACCTGGAGAGGAGACATAGCCTGGGATAAAAGAGTATGCGTGCGTGCGTTTGCAGTCTTTGTTGTGTGTAGCTGAACATGTGTGGGTGGGAATTGTTGGAGCCAGGTTCTCTCCTGGTTTGAGCTGTATCCAGTAGTGCCAGTCTGGTAGAGATTGCGTACCATCAAACAAGAAAAACCGGATTCAGATAGGAGCAGATAGCTTTGCCCCACTGAGGCCCCCCGTATCAAAGCCAGACTCGATCTCTTATTCTATCTGGTGTAGCCTTGATGGCATTTAGGGCAGGTGCTGTAGGCAGAGATTAGTGGAGATGGAGATATGTGTTTGGTCAAAACAAAGCTCGGCTGCAGATGCACTCATGGAAGGAAGGAAAGGCTCGCTGTTTGTTGTGGTTTTAGTTGTTTCTTCCGATGTTAGCTGACATCTTGATGTGAAAGAGGCTGAGCAGGAGGCTGTTTGTTTAGCTGTGTGAGGAGTTCTTGAAGTTTGGCCTATTTGTGGAGCTGGAAAAGTCATATTGAGGCAACCGAGAGCTCAGGAACATGTTTTTACTGTTTGTTCTAGGCTTTGTGTCAAACGCTTGCGTGATTTAAATTTAACATTTAAGCCTCCGAGTCCATTATGTGTTTGACGTTTATTTTCGTGCACAACAAAGTTTAACAAGAATTTATGAGCCTATTTTTAATGGCTGGGATTATGCAGTGATGTTTCCTTGGGTTATTCTGCAACTTTGATCACTAGCATGAGCCTTTTCTGTATTGTTTGGAGCAAAAACTCCCACAGAACTTGTATCAGTGTTTGTACTTCTGCACTGTCAGAACAGTTGTGCAGAGTCTGTGCAGAGGCGAGATATGAAGGCTTTGAACACGCACACACACGCTCACATGCACACACATTAAGTCTGTCTGTCTCTTTTTGAAACACAGATGCAAACACACACTGTCCATCTCCCTTTGCAAACACACACATCCACAGATGCTCACACACAGGCACCCTTTGGTCATATATTCTCTTTGCTGTGTCAGGGTGTGCTGGCTGACTTGCCCCTCTTTGAATGCTCTGCTACACTGTGTGTGTGTGTGTGTGTGTGTGTGTGTGTGTGTGTGTGTGTGTGTGTGTGTGTGTGTGTGTGTGTGTGAGTGTGTGAGAGTGTGTGAGAGCAGAGGAAGTGGGCATATGTGATCACCTAAGAGTTCCTACAGAATTTGTCTGCGTGTACTCTTGTCTGGATCCTCGTCTGTATATCTGAGAATTTCATAAAGTTTGCTAGTCAGTTATAAATAATAGAGAGAGCAGAATCTGAAAGAGAAAGTAGTCAAACTGACAGTCGCGTCTTTGATGGTTTGGTCTTTTAAACACTGCAAACCAATTAGGTGGGTCAGGGGCCTGGGGAGCACGACAGAAAAGAAGCCACTGCCACCGTTCTGTCATCGGCAGCTTCAATCAACACTCAGGGACGGCTAACACACTCTTTACTTCTCAAACACACACACAGACTCGCGCATAAAAGAGGTTTTTACACACACACTCAGGAGCGACGACAGCATTGAACAGTTTAGTTATCTGGGTGGCTCTGTAGCTATGTTTTCATTCAGCTGTCAAGCAAATTAAATGGGAGCTTTTGAAATGTAAGAAAAAGTAAAATGTAAATTAGATTTCTGTCAGCTGGATTTAGTCATTTAAGTCGATGTCCTCATGGCACACGGTGCGGCTTCGACGGAAAATAACTGTGAAAACAAAACCAAGGAACACCTTCAAGAATGGAGCCGTTTTGTTTTCTTGTGCTGCTTTTGGAAACAAAGAAATGCATTTATTATTCAATATCTTAATGCACAATTGATTTGGCTGTGCCTTTATGATGCCCGCCCAATACCAACAGCACAGCTGACATTTTCTTGAGGAAGTCAGATATTGCTTTTTCTGGGTTGCCCTTTCTTGCAGTCTTACAGAATATCAAAAGCCACTTTGAGCTTTTGTGACACTGAGCTGTTTATGAAGCCCATCATTTCACACAATTGTCAACTCTTTTCTGCATACTTTATCAATAGTAACATTAATCTTATCAAATTGATTGTGTGAAAGTACTTGAGTGAAGCCACAAAAAGTGACTGTGACAAAGAATCTTAATCAAAGACACTTGCAGATTTACACAGGATTCATTTTCACTTTACCAGGGAAATCAATTTCTAAATTCTTTCTTTTCATTTTGACTCACTCTTTGTAAATATTGTATAGCCACACTAGACAATGTTGTAATGAGGTTTTCCAGCCAGAATAAATTGATGGCATCATATGCTTCTGCAGACCACAGATACCATTACATTTGTACGTGTCACATGTATCTAATCAACATTTCATCACACTTTCCCATTACATGTTTTTAAGCTGACTTTGGTGTCAGGAGCTGAAGTTACAGGCGAGAAGGCTGCCAAGCCAAAGACTACAGTTTGAGACAACATTTCAACATTAGTAAGCATGAAACCACTGGAAATTTTTTGATGAGACTTCAGGTGAGCCAGAAAATGATCTTTTCCTAACCCTATCCAAGTGGTTTCAGCATGCTTCCCTTTGGAGGATTTCCTGGCATGACCAACTGTGAGGAGACCCCGGGGAAGACCCAGAACTTTGTGGAGAGATTATAGGTCTCATCTGGACTTGGAAAAGCTTGGGATCCCCCAGGAGGAGCTGGAAAGAGTTATTGGGTCGAAAGACGTCTGGAATACCTTGCTAAGTCTGTTGCCAGCAACGAGCTGACGATGGATGGACGCATGAATGGATGGATGGATGGATGGATGGATGGATGGATGGATGCATGAATGGATGAATGGATGGATGGATGGATGGATGTTCAAGAGATGAAAATGGAGAAAGTTCAGTATTTCTGACACATTGCAGTCGTTGCAAGTGTGATCAGGTAAAGACCTGCACAGTCACTACAAAACCATTGTCTAATATCTGCTGAGCAGCTGAGATATCATTAGCCTTCTCTCTTTCTTCCTCAGCTGTTAACTTTGTCTAATTTGCTACTATTTTTAAAGAGGTTATTTGTCACTGACTCCTGGGAGCGGTGCAGGCTCCTTCTTCAAAATCTTTCACCGCGAGGACAGTTGTTGGAATCTTAATGATAACCTGCACTATGTTAACTTTGGTCGCCTCTGAGGTGAGCTGGGTGAAAGCCCAGTAGGTTGCGTGATAAGGCCCAGCCTCCAGACAAAGCCAGTGAACCGACTACACCCTGAGCTGCTGAGATAGCAGTGGCCTTTTTCCTCTTTCCTCAAGCTGTGTCAGTTTGACCATTCAGCCGGCCAAATGTGCCAACCTCATCAAGGTGCTCAGCTTTGCCCTTTTCAATAATTCATCCCCAAATTTGCAGGGAGGAGTCGAGGTTTGTCTAACAGCTTGCCATACAGGGGAGAGTTTCTCCTAATTGGAGTGACATGCAATCCCTATCGGTCAGCTCCAAATGTCATTAGAGTCAACAGCCAAATACCACGTGCTGTTTGAGGCTAAGTCACTGCTGCTGGATCGGAAGTGGCTGAGTGCAACAAGTGCAACAATCACGTACACTCACTGCCAGGCACACTTTATAAACATGAGCCATTCACTCGTGTTCACTCATACAAATACAGCATAAGCCTGTGAGCACGCATATTTCATAATGTTGTCTTTCTCTTTTCTCCCTTTCTCTCACATGTTTTGCATGTATCTTTATTCACAGACACACACACACACACACACACACACACACACACACACACACACACACACACACACACACACACACACACACACACACACACAAAACCACTCAAATTCTAATGAACCAAGGCATTTTGAGCCCTGCGCTGCCTCCTTCATCCACAGCTCTAACTAATGCTGCTCTTTAATAGCCACTGCTATTCTCTTGGAGCTAATTAGAGCGTATACAAACACAGACACACACACATACACACACACGCACACAATGCACACAAGTACATACATGTAAACTGCACCCATAGTGCCGTGGAGAGGTGTAATTACAAAGTCTAATTCCTGCATCGTTTTACATTATTTATGAAGTAGTGTTGCTGGTGTCACACTGACCTTCCTCTAATGATGCTACACACACACACACACACACACACACACACACACACACACACATGCACTCTCATGTTGTACAAGCTTCATGTGGAATCAGATGTGCAACACACAAACGCACTCACACAACTGCATCCGCAGTGATCTGAATACATCCCCACTTTTTAAACCAACTTTAAAAACCCTCCAAGTTGCTCCCAGCTGTGACTTGGTGGTGGTTCAACAGCTTGAAGGTTGCATTCATTTTCAGTTTGAATAATGTGTTGTTTGGAGCATAATAAAACTGACAGTGCTGCTTTGGAGACAACCTAAAACTTATTGTTTTAAGATGGGTGGTCGCTGTTGGCACTGCGTTTGAACATTAGCATTAGCATTGTGCATTTGATGGGAATGGTGACGGACTACCGTTGAAGATACCTGACAGTGGCGCTGAGGCATACAGCTCTATATTTGATACAGTAACACCAGTGTAGGTAGATTCAATACAAATGTCTTTTGCTCGGCTGTTCAGATGGTTGCCAATGGCAGAGATTATACACTGCAGTGTGACGTTTTGTCTTAAATCTGTGTTATTCTCCTACACAAACAGTTTTTGTTCGTACCATTTGTGACGATGCAATAGCACAGTGGGAACAATGCTTAAGATGACAGCCTGTCAGATAGGCCAGAACATGCCAGTGGTGGTGGGTGTAGAGAAATAATCCTCATTGTTCGAAGTCCTAGTACAAGTGTCAGAACCCACTTGTTTATGTAGGCGTCATCTGCCTCGATGTTTCAGAGGCTTTGGCCCCATCGTATACATATGGAAGAGTGTGTGTGCAACAACACAGAAATACTAATACACACTCTTTCTTGAACTCGTACCATATATATGTGATATCGGTGCTCTCATACAAACATCTCCACTGATGCATCCTGCAGGTGATTTCCATCCCATCCTGTTGTGTGTATCGGGGCAGCTGCACTCTATGCAATGTAAAACAGCTGGGATTTAGCTTTGCCCGCAGCTGTCTGAGAAAATCCACAGAAAACAAAGGTTAACAGAGGTAAATGTCACACGCATCGACTCACTAAGGCAATATTTTTCTTATTTTGGATACAGTGAGTATTTTTTCATTTTTGTCTGAGAAGAAACTCTCAAATATATATAGTCTCTGCTATATTCCCAGTTTAAAATAAGCATTGAGAGAAGACTCACAAGCTTGTTGATCATGCAGGATGGATCAAGAGCAAAAGGAGGACAAATAGAGGAAGAAAAGTGTGAAACATCTTTTGCACAACATTTTTTGGAACTGATCTTGTTCTCCCTGCATTTGCTGCCTTTTGTCTGGGTGTGCTATTTTCTTCTACCCCAAAATGATATTGGGAATACTCCTGCTGTTGCCCTTGACCAAGGAGGTGAAGTTGGCCACTGGGTGCTGCGCTGCAAGTGCCTGCTGCTTCTAATTAGTTAGGATGGGTCAAATGAAGAGGAATGAATTTCCCCGAGGGGAGGTGTAACATATCTAGCATTGCTTAAAGCCTTATGGAGTCTCTAATGATTTCACACATCTTATAAATGTTAACTTAAATTAAAGTCTCTTCATATTAGGAGATGTTCTCAGCCAGGAAACCTTCATGTCAGTAAGATATAGATTGATGACCCCTGGCTGATCTTTCTGGCATGCTTTTACATTTTTAGATGCTATCTGCTAACCGTAGCTCATTTTCGGGTGTAGGGAATTTTAATATGTGGAAATGTGTTTATCCGTCATGCTACGGCACACCCATCTTTTCCTCCTTCCGACCCTCACACCCTCCACTGACACACAAATCTTTCTCATGTAGTTTTGCATACTTTAACAAGAGAGCAGTGAAATGTCTTCTACTCCAAGCACTTAATAAGTTATTCAGTGTGTTTGTGTGTGTGTGCATTCGATTCTTTGGTCACCAGTTAAAACAATGGGGGTGGTTCATGTTGTTGGTCTGCTAGTCACACCTGCAGAAAGAGAACAATGGACAAAGAACTAAACAGCCTGCATGTCTTTTCACGTCGCCCATCCCGTCTGTCACCGATCTTACGCAAATTTGATATGCTGGAATGTTGTTTTAAATATCTGATGGCTCACCGCACAGTCTAGGTTAACTGCTCTTCAACAATAAACAGTCGCCGTTTGTCGATAGTGTTCTTGTCTAGGACAGTTCGCAGAGAAATGACTGGGGGAAAGTATGAAAAACAAATAGCTTTGTGGTTGCTTTATGATTACAAAACAGTTGTTGACAGATTGAAAATTTATTATTGTTTATGTAACAGTGAAAGATGAAAGCACATTTAGCAAGGTAGCTGTTCATTTAAAGACCAATCCAATATAATCATTTATTACTTAAAATCACTTTGGCAATAATGCACTTCATATGCATCGCCTGGATAGGATTTAGATGTGTTCAGCATCTTATTTGAATAAGCTGTCAGCTTGTTGTCAGCTTCACCCAGTCTCTATTTACTGGTCTGGTTCCTCTTGACAGTTACCATAAAGCATTTTTACAATTATGTCCATTAAGCACAATTTTTCTTTCAGCTGCAGCCCTGTAGGAAAATGACTCCAGTCTAAACCAGACTTTTGTTTGGGGATGATAAACCTGTGTGTGTGCGCATTTATTTCCATGTGTATCTGTGTAAATGTGCTTGCTTGAGTATGCATGTCGGCCTCATTGTGACTGCCACGGGGCTGATAGCAGAGAGTGGGGTTGACAGTAGCTTCTACTCATCCTTGCCCGTAGACCTGGGGAGCCTCGATAAGACACCCAGTCTCTGAAGCCTCTAAAAAGACACATCGGTGTGGAGAGCAGAATGAAGAGATAGGGTAGTGAGGAGGAGGAGGGAGAAGACATGAACAAGAAGGGAGGAAGGTGGGCTAGGGATGGTGAGGATGTTAAAAAAAAAAATCCTCCCCTGCCTTTTGGCTCCCAACGAAGTTTTCTCTCTCAGCCATTACGTCAAAAATCCCCACAATCCTTTTAGTCACAGCAGGGATGGGAGAAGCCCTCAAAGGGAGACAGTTAACCATACACACACACACACACACACACACACACACACACACACACACACACACACACACACACACACACACACACACACACACACACCTTTTTAAGGGTTCATCTTTGTCATGAATGGTTTGTAACTTGGTTAATTCTATCTGAAGGCATGTTTCAGTCTTGCCAGCGGCTGCGTTACTCATGCGGTTTTAAAACTCAAAATTATCATGAATATCCCAAATTAGGTTTTTCTACCATTAGAAGGGGGTTTTGGTTCACATACCTCTAACATAGGATGGAGTTTATTATTACTCAAGCGCCACTAACAGTTTTAAATTTAGATGGCACCTTACCGTACCCCCACAGGTAAATGGAAAAGCTTCAAGCTTGGAATTGCATCTCGAGCGAGGCACTTAAGTCGACAAAAGTCATCCATTTTTGAGAGGAGACAGCACGCAACCTCGACTTGAAACATCGGAGCACCTTGCACAGACCTTTCCAAAGTTTGCAAGACGATGAGCTTCCTTCAGCAGAAAAGCATTTTGACCTGAGAAAGTGAAAGCTTGACTCAAAAACAACTCTTGCGTTTGAGCAGGCTTGGCAGAGGCCATGCCTCCACTGTCTCTCACATCCTGGTGGCTATTACGACTTGAGTGTGGAGACGGGAAGGGTTAAAGGTGGTGATGATGTCTGTCGGTGTATGTGTTCGTATGTGTGCAGGTATGTGTAATATTTGTGTAATCCCAGCATGCGCATGAGTGTGTGTATGCTTTCGGGTTAGAAAAACATGCGTTGATGGATGGATGGAGGAGCAGGGGCAGGGGGAGAGGCAGTAAAGGGGTTGACAATGAAGACGAGAGACGCTGGGTATGTTTTGATTTGGTCATGAAAGACTAAAGGATGGCTGTGGAATCTAGATGACACCTGAAGCTTCTTTTCCACCGTTTTTTCCCCCCTTCTTTCGCTCTCTTTGCTGTGGCTTCGTTTACTTTTTCACACTTCAAGGATAAAGTACAATCAAAGCTTTCATATGTGTTTTTTTCCCCTCTGTGAGATGTTGAAAGAGAGAAGAAGAATCTAGGCTACTGCATTGGGATGAGTTAGGTCTGTGATGTTATTTCACAGGGTTGGATTTTATTTCAGGAATGCATTATAGCATCCAGATACAGTGCCTATTGCTGCCACAAAAGTGTGACTTATGTTCATGTGACTAGTTTAAATGATGGAAATTATGTTTCGTCTTACATAGGGTTGTTGCAATTCACCAATAACAGTGATATTAAACAATTAAATATTGATATTATGTTCACAATACACATGTAATAAAATCGTGTGAATAATCCAGTGCAGATGTCAGGCCTTGTGGATATTGTGTTCAACACACAGTAAACAAAGTTAAGGGCGAATTTGACCCATAGGATTTTTTTCAAATTTTTCTGATATTGTGACAGTCCTACTTTTACACGCGGGCTTGCTAAAATGGTTGAATCTGGGTTAGGGGCGCCTCTAAAGCTCATAGATTTAAGTCATACACAAACAGGAAAATAAAAATGACATTTGTGGTTTTATGGAGAGTTGTGGGCTCGAACAACCAGTCAGACAGTGCTAGATGGAAAAGTGGGTTTCCCAAAATGTCTAACTATTCCTTCACTCTTACACAACATGACAGGTCTGCATGATTTCTTGCTTCTACCTCAATTGACAGCTCAGTGGCTGACTCTGACACCTAAGATATACTGCAGGCTAATAAGAGGTGATTGTTTCACATGTGACTGAGCCTCACAGCACAGGTTGAGCTCATTATGCTGTAATTCAGTGTTCTCACTGCCCGTAATGCTCCTGTCTGTAAGGTTCATTTATTATTTAATCCTTTCTGTAGCCATACCGACATACTGTACTGTACAGGTGTTTTAAGGAGAGGAGGGCAGTAGTGTACGAGAGGAGTAGTTAGTTCATTCATTCAAGCATGAGTAGAAAGTGTTAGTAAAAGGCATATTATATACATTTTAATTATAGCTATGTAAATCACCACAATCTTCTAATGAGTTGTAGTTGGTACGTTTGGTAACACAACATTAATAAATACTGTGTAGTTCATCTACAGTGACCTCACTACTAACTTATATATAACTATATATTTACCATTTATTAAAGGGGCTCTGTGGAACTTCTGTGTTGTGCTGGAAGCTGGTCGTTTGTTTATGTTAATGGGCTCCATTTCTAAACTAACGTTAGCTACTGTTGCTCTCTGGCAGCAGCGCGGAGAGGATGAGGCACGCAAAATTGTGCATAAAGTGACATTGTTTTGACTGTCGTGGAAAATCCAACCCAAGTCCTTCACAAAGAAATCCACAGTCCAGCAGCTTTAAACAAGCTAAACAAATTGTCCACGGATGGGGAAGGTCTAATTATTCATGTCACGTTACAGTCTGCTCACATATGGGCAATAAAAAAGTTATCAATTCATGTTAATTGCCACAAATTGTGACATAGAGCCCCTTTAATGTTGGGTATTATAAAGTGCTATGTACATTTTGTATATTGCACATTAATTGCATGCTGTAGCAAAGTGTCACCTTGCTCCAGATGTATTATCTCTTGCCTTGGTGTGTCAATTTGACAGTTTTGGTGTCATTTAAATTTACTCAGATATCTCGCTGGTTAGATGAGTAGCCTCCTTTTAAATCTGCTCAGAATTATTCCAAACACCAAAGACTCTTGGGGCATGTTGATTTTTTTTTTTTATTCCAAAACCAACATTTGAAAGTCAATATCGAAAAAATTGGTAAAAATTGGATGACAAATAAATAATGCAAAATACTGGAGGGAAAATCGGACTGTTTTGAAGGGGAGAAATTTTGATAATTTCACTGTTTATTGCATTTTTAATGACTCAGAGGGTTTATCCAGACCATCATTTTTCTCCCTAATTTTCTTCTTTTCATTCTTCATTCAAAGTAACATGTTACATTAGTGGATTAGTTCTTTGAGACAAGGCATGCTGTAGCAGCTCTGTCCGATATTGTACACACTGTGTCACCACTTGTCTCAATCCAGTAAAACCCTAAACTTATTTCTTTGCTTCTATCTCATGTTCGACCTTTGTTCTTAGTTTAGACTTAAGTAAAACCTGTGTCAAGGTATTCATTTCAGAGAAAAAGTGAAATTGTGACAGATTTTCCATGGCAATATGACTCTCCTGTAAGGTTAATATAAGATTGAGTTCACAGAGCTCTGACACCTTTTCTTTTCTTTATAGAGTGAAGCACAGCTCATTAGCCCAGAGCACATTGCTCAGTCCGAGTGCCTCCTGCCAAAGTCCGCTCAGACTGTGTAGGTAATAATCACCTCTCCAACCTTTAGATAATCGGCGACCCCCCAAAGAGCCCAGGAAGGAGAAAAAGACATGGTGTCAGTCGCATACAGGTGGACACAGGAAAAAAGGGCAATGTATTGTATGACGAGATGGGGAACTATATTATTTAATAACAGCAGGGGACAAGAGATGAAAGAGAGGGATTAATGTATAGGCTTCCCATGGTTTCTTTTATTTGTTGGATTCTGGAGGCAAACTGTTTCACTAATTAGATCCAATCAAAGGTCAAGATATTAAAAAATAAAGATTTTTTGTTTCACTTTGCATCAGGATAATTCAGGATACAGGTATAAGTAGGAGAGGATGTAGGACAAGTAAAAATCTTCCTAATTGTAATGAGATGGAGTGTGACAGGATGTCTCTCCCTAATTAAACACCTTTGAAAGGTTAAAATATTTAGTTTTGTGAGAGTCAAAAGTTACAATACAAAGTTCGAGGTTAGTTAAGTTCATTTCTCCCTCTCTCCATGGAAGTGTCCTATTGCAGGTAGCTTTCCTAATTGGACACGTCTTCAAGTTAAGTTTTGTTTTTATTCAGTGAGATTCAGGATATTTTTTGCCTTCTTATGACAGGTAGTTTGACTAATTAGGCCCAATAAATCTAAAGGTTAAAAACACTTCATTGGAATTTATGACTTAGAGATTAGGACATGAAGAGGTGAAGGGCAGGGGAACAGTGCTGGAATTCGTTGCACACAATGTCCAAACGTATTTGGAGAATTAGCTTGAGAATCCCTAATCACAATGTTTCTCAGAGGCTCTGTTTGACCATTTTGCTCTTTTTTTCAAACTCTTGCACTGCTGCAAAAGGCTAATTAATCTTTTCTGCAGAACTTGCTTCATGATCTCTGACTTTTGAATCTGAAGAGACAGAGCTACCGCATTACAGTTGGCATGTTTTCCAACTTAAATGAACATCAAATCATCTTCTTAAATGCATTCTTGGTGTAGTTTAAGGAGCTTATTATAAATAAACTTTTGGATTCGTGGCTTTAGTTTGACCTGCCCTGCCAGCAGGTTGACTTCTTTGAAAGCCGGTTCATTGTTCAGCACACTGTCCTACTGGGTCTCCCTCCCCTTTAGCACCAGGCTAATTAGGAAAAGGGAAGTCTGGCTTTGTTGATTGCGGGTGGTACAGGGACTTATGGTATTAGAAAAAAAGGACCAATACATGCCAGGGCAACCACTCTCATTCTCTTCTAACTAATATAATGAAGCCCTGTCAGGCCTCTTTCTGAGAAGCAAGGGGCAGTGGGAATAAAAGACGGATTGACAAAGAAATGAAATAAATATGGGCACAGACAGACAAAGAGGTAACTCTCTTGCACAATCACGTTCAGAGACATTCAGGAAACCTTAATAGCAAATTTTATACCGTACATCGATTTTTATCTTTCTCCAAATTGAGTCCATCTTTTCCCCACCACTTATCTCTAACTCTGGTCTTTGCCTGCCTTTTAGACTGTGAAATGGAGAGTGGTAATTTCCCCCGCTTCTTCTCTGTATGTTAATGAAGCGCTAATCTGTTCCTGAGCGAGTGCCTTAATGAGGGCGACGTGCCCCTCGCTCAGGCGGCTAGCTCCCGTTAAGCTACCATTATGGAAATAGCTCGGCACCGCGCGTCGTCCTGGGACCGGACTGAAATGTATGCCTTATTTCCACTTTTAAAGCTTTCTTCTCCCTCCTTAACAAGGCTGGGTGTTCCTCTGAGGGAGCGAGCAGTAGATAAACAAACATGGTAATGACGAGCACGGGGAGAGGCTTCACGCACTTTAAGGTCTGGTCGTTTTTAAGATTCTGGATGTTGGTCGGGCTAAATAGGCCACATAGGACAGATTGTTGGAGATAGAGAGCACAGTGTGAGCCACGTATCAAACCTTTACTCTCAGATATAGACCCCAGTCAGCGGCTTTATTATTAATCAACACAGTTGTGTTTGTATTTTATTGTTCTCGCAGGTGCTGCTCTATGCATGGCCTCTGACAGTCACTGTAAATACTGAAAGAAATTAAGTTAAAAGGGATTATTGACCTTATTTTCCACCAAATTAGTGCATTCCATTGATCACGTCCAATCCTTGGATCCATAACGCCTGCTGATGATGATAATACTTGGCTGTATTTAGAGGAACACCCTAACCAGATTAAAAGGAGGAACAGATGCTGCTCAGAGCTGAACACGTTTCAAAGACTTGTATCAAAGGATATTATGGCTTTATTCATTTTGCATGTATCTAGGCCAGCCCAGCCCCTGCCACTCCCACAGACCACATATGAAGGGCGGTGTGGTGGGATGACTATGAAATGGATTAACTTCTCTCGCTTGCTTCGCTCTTGAAATGAAATTGCTCATCTTTAGGCCTCTCTCTTTGTCCCCCCTCTCATTTTGTTCTCCCATATTCTTGTGTCCTTTCCCATCATCTTCCTTGTTCTGTCGTTGTCATTTTTCCAGTATTTAATGTTTTGAACTGTATTCAAATACTGCACTTAGTTATTTGTAGGACTGCAACTAACAATTATCAATCATAATGACCAGTTTCCACACGATAAGATATTAGTCTGCCATGTTACAATCACTAGAGACTATATCATCTGCCCATTTAACACAATCACTTACAGAAGAAGCTGCCACCACTTTCTTTTCTGCTTTTGGTTATAAAGAAAATAATAATACATAAATAATTGTATCCAGAGAAGTGCAGTATTGTTTACTTTAAACTGACTCCACTAACACACATTAAACATAGCTTAACAACAAGAACATTTAACTAAAGTATAAAATACAGCTCAATAATAACTGTCAACGTTGCTCGGTTGTCACGATTGTTAGCTAAAGCCTATGGCATTTAACATTTCATAAATTGGCCTAGCGACTAGCAGATGTTTTCCCGTCCAAACGCACATTTTTTCAGCCGAACATTGAAGAAACAGATCAGCTGATATTGCCGTAGCGAGAGCAACAAGTTAGCACACTTCTGAGTGAGACTCTGTTTGACTTTTCTATGAAATCCAAATTATTTCTGCACTGCTGATTTATTCCAGAGAGTGGAGTAAATATCCTTGTTGTCTTTTTTGCCTGCTTGGCACTAGAGCTGTTTGAATGTTTTGGAAGGAGGTACGCTTCGATGGAAAAAAGTGATGCACACATGGCCGGGGGGAATTTCAAAATAAAGGCATCACCTAAAGAAGACTTTGCATTGATGGTATTAGATCATTGCGTATCGGTGGATTGTTGCACCCCTACCGATCATTTTCACAATTATTTTTAATTACTCATTTAGTCTCTAAAATGTCAAATGTGAATAAAAGCTCATTACAATTCCTTACATTCAGGAAGCTGGAACCAGAAAATGTCCTAGTTATGGATTGATTGAGTAATCGTTGCAGGTCTTGTCTATGGGAGTCACTTTGTTAAATAAATGTTGAAAAGGAGGTCAGGTGCGGACAAGCTCCTTTATAGTTATCGCCCTTATTTTTCACAGAGACTACCTGATGCTGAAAGATGAGATTACTCTCATGTTAAGCTGGCACTGAGCTGACTTTCTTATCTAGAGCAACTTCCCATCAATGCACAGCTTTTTGTGAATCCCTGAGTCATAAGCACCACGGGAGTAAAACTGCATGCCTGTGTATAACACACTGAGAGTAAAATTTGTACGTTTTTTGAGAAGAAACAAGTGGGAGGTTAGGATGGATGTGGGAGAGAGGTGTATCAAAAAAAAATGGTGCACTCTGCTGCTCACATTACACAAATTCACTACAGAGGCTGAAACCTCAGGATTCCTCTTAAGATGATGAAAAGATGTCTGAGCCTTGTCTCAGATGAGTTTTTAAGGGTGTGCTTGGATTTAAAGACTCTCTGGAGGCTTTTGTTACAAGTTTTCAAGTTCATACATCAATGAAATAGTCATGAACTGCGGCAGTTTGTCAGATTAAGATTGTCAAGCTTAGGTGGTTGGTGGACTGGTTTGATGTTGGCAAAGCTTAATGGCTTGCACTGCTTCCTTCCTCCACCCCATATGGAGAGGTTTAATCAGAAATCCAAAAAGACTCCTACGTGTAATTCCTTTTGTTATGAGTAGTTATCAGTCATGCATCATGTGTGTGGCTACAAAAGGTGAAATGCGCCCAGAACAGAATTCAGACGTGCTACAATAGAAAGCGTGGAATATATGTATTATATATAAAGCTGTTGGGGACAGTTTTGATGTCAAACATCAATAAGTATCTCTGAGTCCTCTAAAAGATGAAGAAAGTGCCCCAGATTCCCTTATTAAAAATTTACAAACTGTTTTGTTCATGGCATGGTGTGTGTCAGTCACGTCTTGGCGCTGTTGGCTCAGCTTTGGGCAATGCTGGCTGCATCTGTAATAGAACCTGGCAGATACATGAAGCTGGATCTAAGAGTGGTTATTAGTAGAGAAAATGACTGAGAAAAAACTCAACCAACCTTAACTGAGTGAGTGGTGTTTATTTAAGTAAAATACTCACGATTTAAAGCTTGAATGATTGATTTCTGTCAGAATCTTCAGGCACCAGAAGTACGTATTGACATGAGCCAGTGGCGATGCATCGAATAAATGAGAGGAGCATTTATTCCACATACGTGTATTGGTTTAGGCTTTTAGGCTGTGAGGCCATGGAGAAACCAGCAACCGCAGCATATGGCAGATGACGCATTGCAGACGCGCCGACTAGAGGGCTGATCTGAACCAGACTCTGTTTCTGTTCAGTGCTGACCACAGTAGGGAGAAAGAGCACAGAGGGGTTGAGGAGCTGTCATAATTCCCCCGGGAAGGGAGGGAAGGATTCCCGTGTGGTTGAAAAATAATGTGGCTCTGCCTCACTAGAGAGAAGTTGGACAGAGCGTGGCTCAGAGAGGGAGGAGAAGAATTGGTCATAGAGCATTTGTCATAGAAGTTCAGAAGTGTCACTGGCACCACAAAACCTCTCCAGTGCCTTTAACTCCATAATATTTGGTTGTGTGCGTGCATACGTCTTTTATATGTAAGTGTTTTTCATTACAGTTAGCGAGAGGCTAGCATGGAGGATGTGGCAGTGGTGCGGTAGTCCCAGTCATCGTCAGTTAGCTCACAGAGGCCACTGATGAGCGCAGATGGTATCATGCTGCTTCTAAAGCACCACAAAAGCACGCACCCAACAAGATGTAAGCCAGATTTATCCCAAATTATAGCTTGACACTCGCCCTGACTAACAATATATTAAAACGCCTAAGTGTGGAGGAAATGAGAATGTTTTTCTACTGAATTTGGTGGTTTGTTTAGTGTGACTTTTATATGAAAACCAGTTGAAACCAATAGTCTCATCACTAGTTGACAAATGTCTCTTTTAGAGCTCGTATTTATCTTGGTGTGAAATCCAAATTGCACTTTTGTACCCACGAGCTACAGCTTCAACTTATTTTTGGAAATGCTGAAGTCAGATCTTTCCGATCAAGTCAGTACACAAAAAGACCCATTGATAATCTGCCTCAAAGGACTCTATATTAGATGGCACCTTTAGTATTAAAACTAGGATTTCTTTAGTAGACTTTTTATTCATTTAACAAAACAATGTGAGCTATTTATAAAGATACCTGCTTGTGGAGTATTTAGGCCTTCAGAAATGAGTTTTGTGGCCAAAATTGTCATTTTTCTGCTTAGAGTTGGTACATTTTGTGACCTGTTTAGAATAATAAGTGTAAACATTGGGCTGGTTCAATTATGAATTATATAAAGTATATATACATTAATTATATGAAGAATAAAGGCAGCCATGTAGAAGTTATTTTGATGGTTTTGTAAATAGCCTACACAGGCGGGTTCACAACAACTGCTTTCAGTTATTTTTCAGTAATGCCACTGTAACTAATGCATTTAAGCAGCAAAACTAGAAGCTGTAGTTAACTTGACAGGAAACAAAATTGAACTTTCATCTTCTGAAATAAATACTTTTAGACAGACAGACGGCGCTCTGGGTTAATCGGGAGGACTGATGCTTCAAGCCAAACTATTTTACTGTATGAATCTGGACTGTGTGTGTGACCTTTTGATGTGTAGAAGAACACAGGACATTATTAACATGAAATACTAACTGATCCTGTCGTTGAGTCAGGACTTATAAGTAATCAGTGAAGTTTATCCGCTGTTCTTCGTGTGCAAATGCGCATGTTAATGGTGAGAAACACATGTTGTTTCTGCTGCTGGACGATCGCTGCAGGTAATTTCATTCATATTTTTCTCACTAAAGGTGACTTCACCCACCTGCATCCCATCTGCTATTGATCAGAATGATAATTTTCATGACTTGTCCCGCCTGATCAACGGACTGAGATCCGTGCATCACTATTATACACAGAGGGACGCACAGCAGCGCTCCTCCTCCTCCTCCTCTTTCTCCTCCTCCTCAATTAAATGTCATTATTACCATTGTTTAACTAGCAACACAGAGTTGGACACTTCCTGAACACACTTGCTCTATTTAGACCAAGTGCCACAGATTGTTTAAATAGGGCCCCATGTCTTCACTTTTGTAAATACAGTTTTGTTGTTGTTAATTCATTTAAACAATATATTTAGTCTAACTCTTGTTTTTTTGTCTTTTGTTATCACATTAATTGACATTGTGGTCCAGTACTGTGTTCACAGTTTCACTTTGCCTCCAGTGAAAACTTCAACTTTATTGGAAGTGTCTTCCGTTTGCTGCATAGCTGTGCACCAACACACATACTGAGGGCAGAAAGGAAAATACTTGACAAAGGTTATATGTTATAAGACTAAACTAGGGGTGTAAGCTGACAGAGGACTTGGAAGAGAAAGGAGGAAGACGTGGAGAGAATGAGAAACACCTTGGAGAAAGAAAGAAGAAGCCTCTTCCTGCAATATAATGCACAAATCAAACACTTAAAAGTCCCGTGTGTGCGCATATTTAAAGGGAATGCAGCACATAACACTTTAAAAATTCAATTACAATAACTGATTGTAACTAATTTGCCTCTCTGGACTATTTATTCATTGTCTACATGTACATTCCCTTTTGGCACAGTGCTATCAGTCCTTAAAGAAACAGGCCATGTTTAAGTGAGAGAGACAAAGAGTTTTTATTTCTGCCATAGTTAATAAAATAAGCAGGACAGAATATTTTATTTAGAAAACAGTAAGGAGCATTTAAATGTTTATCTCTGTGAAGTCCCTGTGTGGTGGCCTCAGCTATTATTTATGAATTAACTGCTAAAAATGCCTCAAAAAATCTCTTTATGAGACTACAGGGGGGACATCAAGCGGAACAGCTGAGCTTGCATCAAACAGCATTTTAACTTTGCAGGAGCTCGATTGCATGCTGATAATAGTAATGTTTAGACAGAAATGGCTCTGTTTGCAACTGAGAATTGAGACCAACCCAAGACACTCGTATGTACCTAAATAACTTGACTGTAGTCTCTTAAAAGTTAGTCAGTCAGTTAGTTAAAAAGTTCCTCAGATAGAACTGAATGTGTTTTTCTAGTTGTGGAGCCCAAAAAGACAGAAAGTTAGCTCTTGAATCTCTGAATTCAGTGTGTATATGTGCATGTGTGTGTGTTCAGCCATGTCTGTAGTGAGCCTGTGCATGTATCTGCATCAGTGCTTCAGTGTGTTTCTGTCATTCTAGTTCAGTTAGTTGCCCACTGGGTGCAGACAAACCCAGCCTTTGTGAGCGTGTCCTGCTGCCATGCTGTGTACTGTACTGAATGGACTCTGGGGAGCAAGGCGTGTGAAAATCCCACCCTTGCCCACCTAGAGACTGTCAGCTGTGTGTTTGTGTGTGTGTGTGTACAAGAGAAAGACAGGCACACAGAGAAAGAGTGTTCTTGTGTGTGTAGGGTGGGAAGTGGTGGGTGAAACGAGACACTGCATCCCGAAACAAAAACTCTCTGTGTCGGACAGTACAGAGAGATTCTTTATTATTCTTTTATTTCATTAACTGGAGAACCTAATGACCTGACGAATGACCCCCAGCAGAGGCCACTCTGTTCTCTCAGTTTCACTGTCGCTGTCTGTCTGTCTGTCTCTTCTCTTTGTCCGTGTGTCCCTCTCCATCTCCTTGCATTGCGCTCGATAATCTGAAAATGCCTTCAGACCATTTTCACAGCAGACTGAATTTGACTTGACATACTGTAGCCTGACATGTGCAGGTGTAACTAATAACATCCATGATGGCTGCATTAAATTAAGGTGTCTCAGTTCCATATGTTCCTTATGTTGTGCTTTAATAGGATGGAGTCATCATTAATGTAATTAGTTACACCTGCTATGACAAGTTGCAGTGATAGGGATGAATATTTTACATACATTACATGTTTTTATTTTAAATATTTACATATCTTCATTCATCTTCATGCGTCTTGTTCCAGTCTATTTTCATATAGTTTTCAATTACATTTGCTTTGAGTAGGATTGATTGACTATTGAAACCTGTTTAACACACATTTGTGCCGTCACCAATCAGTACATAAACTGTTGTTTTTACACAGTATTTATACCAACTGAGCCTGAAAAATATTAGTCTTATCAGTTTTAAAGGTTCTGCACATTGCTACACGTGTTTTTAATTAATCTGGTTGATGAGAACTTTTAGTCAGGTCCAAGTTGTTTGGAGCTGTGCTGGAAAGACGTCACCAAGTCTGTAAATTCATACCAATGCCCAAACAGTGCAACAAAGCTAACAGAAACACAAGGAAGCTGTCAAGTTTGTCCATACAGGCTTGAGAAGAGGTGTAATCAGGCAACATAATTGAGAACACCTTTGTGAGTGGGGAGGCTTTAATTAAGTGTTTGCCACTACCACACTACATTAGACAAAGAATAAATGCTGTGTGTTGATCATGGAAACAGTTTTGAAACATAAGATGTGACTTTGAAGGGAGACTTTTCAAGTTACATGACCCAGGTTTTGTTAAAATAGCTGGAAAGTGCTTGCGTGCCGAGGGCAAGATAACATGCTGCTGAGTGGAATATTTTGGTAAGCTGTCTAAAGCTGCAGCAATTAATCGATTAGTTGTCAACTACTAAATTAATTGGCAATTATTTTGACATCCATTTATCTGTTTGAGTAATATTTTAAGAAAAAAAAGGTCAAAATTCTTTGATTTCAGCTTCTTAAATGTGAATATTTTCTGGTTTCTTTACTCCTCTATGACAGCTTATTGAATATCTTTGGGTTGTGGACAAAACAGTATATTTGAGGACATCTTTTTAGGCTTTAGGAGACATTGATTGTCATTTTTCACCATTTTCTGACACTTTATAGACCAAACAATTAATTGATCAATCGAGAAAATAATCAGCAGGTTAATTAACACTGAAAATAATCGATAATTCAAAGACATTCAGTCACCTTGTACATGCAATAAATGTCCTGTGTTTCATACTGTGGTCTTGCGTGCCAGATGCCATGTACCATGCAAACACTTGTTGCTCTATTAATAACATCTGTGTCTTAAATCATCATGGAACCTTTCCAGAATTGATGCCTGAGTATGAAAGGCAAAAAATAATTACTATAACAGACTGAGGAACCTTTGGGTGTCTCCCTGTCTTCCTGTTTCCTCCCAGTGATTAATACACAAATGGATTTCTCACAGGGAAATCATCATCTTCCATAATGGTCACTCGTGTTCGTGCTGTACTGGTTCTTGCTGCATAGCATGTGAAGAGTCAAGAGGCGGATGTTGGAGCTGTATGCTCTGGTGGAAGCCTAGTCTTGTTCCCATTGTCTCTGACCACAACACAGGATGTGGTGGATTGTAATTGGGGAGGTGGATGGACAATACGCACACACAAACAAATAACGAACAGGCACACACACTCACACTGCACAGACAGGACATAGGTGACCTCATCCATGTGAGACAAAACCAATAGGCAAAACTGTCGTTGTCCTATTTAACCCACCACCGAGGATGTTATTTGTTTAGCCCCGGTAGCTACCTCCTGCTGCTCATAAATGTCAGGCCTCATCATTGAATGAGAGTTTGCTGTACAATTTGACTGTGCAGGGTGTCAAAGTGTGTTTAATGACTTGAATACAAGTGCTGTGTTTTTATTAAGCAAGTTTGTTATGTCTCTTTTATTCACAACACAGTTATTGTCTTCTACCTTAGTCAGAGCAGCCATTTAGCACAGTGGGTAGTGTTCCCATTTCAATGAAAGTTCACTGTTCATTTTGTGTTCCTGGAGGGAGATTGTCCTCAGCAGCTCCACTATTAGTGAGATATGTTCAAACCCTGTCTCACCCTCTTTTTCTTCTCCTCTATTAATTCTCCCTCTGCCTCCATCTCATCCTCAAGCCATCCCTCCGTCTGGCTACCGTGTCTGTTTGGGTGTTTGTGTTTGTGGCCTTGCCTCTACGAGCATGTAGACATATGCCCCGTTCCTCTTCTAATTGGTCCTCTGTATTCATGTGGGGATGCAGAGAGAGGCAGGCAGACTGCAGGCAAAGCTGACTCTTAATAAATGTCAGCCAGCAACCTGGTTACGGATGGACAGCTCACTGATGGGCTGTTTATAAGAAGGCATCACTTAATGCAAGGGGAGACAGCAGCCGAGGTGAAGTTACAGAGATAAAGAACAGGAATACATCAAGAGAGGGTGATGCATCTTACCAACGAGAGACGGAGGAAGGATGAGAGAGGGGAAGGCAGACATAATCACCTCACTGGGAAGAAGGAGACATAGATGAATGATTGTGAAACAGCATGGTGTGTGTGACATGAGGGAGGTCGCAGACAGGAAGCAATGAATATCTGTCTGTGAGTGTGTGTCAAGAAAGCTCAGCTAATTATCTAGTATATTTACATCAACTGCCCATCATCCTGGGTCATACAGCTTATTAACATAACATCTTTTGATTGAGATTGCATACAAACTTGTTAGCAAGCAAGCACAGAAGTTACAATGGTTAGCAAAAAGTTAAGAATAAACAGTTGAAACAGTTGGATAAAGTTAATGGATATGTGGTTCAATTCACCAGCTAAAAGTAGTGTATGGAAGCTGCTGTGAGCGTTGTTGTCCTTTTAGTTTCCTGTCCGTTTAGCAGTTGGCAATCACCTCTCTCCTCTCTGCGTCACCACACTTTCACAACTCCTTTTATTTTTTTGAGGCAGCTGTCTTTGCCTCTTTCTTCTCTTAGGAGGTACCAGAACAGCAGGGATAACAGAAAACACTCTATAACCTTGATTACTGTTGCAATATAGAGCTATTTAACACTCATTTTGAACAGAAAATAATGCTTACAGCTGCTTTAACAGTTGAAGTAGCTAAAAGTAACGGCTAAACAATAAGTAATGATAAATCAAGTAAATAGTTTAAAGGTAATGGATGAAATAGTTAGCTATAAGCAGGCTATTTGATAAACAGTTGAATAGTATCCAAAAATAATGGATAAATGAATGAAATAGTGAGCTAAAAGTAAGCTAGCCTAATTGATAAACAGTTAAAATATTGGATAAAACTAATGGATAAACTGATGAAATTGTTAGCTAAAAGTAGACTAACTGACACAGTTGAATGGCTGGTTTAAAATAATGCATAAACTGGTGACATAGCTAATTAGAGACTGTCTTGTGATGGGATCACACCAGCCACAACGCCATTCAGCATGTTCATGTTCCGACCCCATTAGTACCCAGTAGTCATTACTACATTATTTCATTAGTGCTCAGTCCTGATGGATCTGACCACACCAAGCTTTAATCTCGCCTTCATTTTGATCTCAACTACACCCCTGTGAAGTTTTGTGACTGTATTTTGTGCGGTTGAAATGCTATTGCGCTGACAAAGATCTGTCCACAGACCGACAGAAAGGCAGACAGACGAGTGGGTGTTGAATAATATCCAGTCTAAAGCCTTGTCCAGTCATGAGAACTGATTTGTTACATGCTATATGCACATCGAGTGTATGTTAATGTTTTGTTAATGGGTGTGTGAGCCTTTGTAACTATGTATACTGTACAGTATATGTGCAGCTTTGTGTGTGTGAGTGTGTGAGTCTATGTGTGTGTGTGGGGTGGAGGTGTTGGTGGGGGGTACTTAGTGATGTCTGTGTGTGTTTTGACGAATTCATCCTGTCAGGACTGGAACCTCATCGCTCCTGTCTCCGTACAAAACAAAGCAAAAGCCCCGTTTGTTTATTGTTTTTCCTGCCTTGTTTTTCTTTTGATTGTTGTCAAAGTTCCCACTGTCTCCCCTTGGGTAGCAGCTGACACTCCACTCTTCTATGCTATTATTTACTCCCTGTGGTTTATAGAGTTTAGATTGAATGAGAGCACTATCAAAAGGCCTGTTGGAAAAGGAAGAAAAAGTTAAGAGGGCTAAGATATTCCGACTGATGGAATGTTTCTAGGCCTCTTCTTTCCCAAGTGCTTTTTTCCAAATCATAGAAATGAGAGACACTGAGTGACATGTTGGCCCCTTTACATATATTTGGGAGGCCCTTACTGTACCGGAAGGGTTTTCCATCATGTCACAAGTCGTCTCTTCTCTTCTCTTCTCTTCTCTTCTCTTCTCTTCTCTTCTCTTCTCTTCTCTTCTCTTCTCTTCTCTTCTCTTCTCTTGATATAATTTAGAGAATAGGACAGTATCTGTGTGTCTTTGTGTGGGCCTGCATCTCTGTGCGCACATATCTGCTTTTGCTCATTCCTGTTATAAATACCAGAGGTGATTGACGGTTTCTAGTGTTTGGCTTTGACAGCTCTTATTTGTTGTAGTCGACAGGCTTTTAGTGAATGGCTGACGTTTTGAGGTTCCATGTCTGTCACTGTGTGATGGCTACAGGGCACTCTTGTGGATGCGGATACCAGTTCATGGTGCCCCTCTTTCAGTATCAATGCACAGTGCATATGTGGCTCCTACGGGTCTGTTTTTCTGAACGCCTCTCGGCTCAAAGGGTCATGGGAAGATTAAACATGGTTGTTTTTGAGCTATTGATTTCTTTTTGTTGTTGCTGACTGGCACCAGTGGAGTTTTGTGCAAAGCCACTGGCTACAGTGCTTGTCAAATGATTCCAGGAAACTGACACATAAAAGGGGGTGAATATTGTTGACTGCAAATTTAAAACGAAAGATCCAAAGCTATTGAAGATTGGACTTCAGAACCAATTTTAATGCACACTGGTACATTTTATCAGCCAAATGGATACCCGCCCAAACATTTTGTGCTCGATTTTGTGGATTGGCTACTCTACAGTTTAGTTAGGCATAATTTTACTAATTTTACATTATGCTGATCACGTGTAGGAAAACTAGTCTCTTTCTCTTGATTTGAAAAATGCTCTGTGCTCTTTCCACCTGCATTTAAAGTTAAATGCATCAAGTTCATTCCAGTTTTCTGTGTGTTGCAAAGCATTTTGGGAAATGACAAAACAATCTATACTTATAGTATATAGTTTATAGGCTTTTGATCCTATCACATGATCATTGCAGATGAAGTTTGTCAGGTTACCATGGAAATGTAGATTTCTATTTTTCCTTTTAATTTTTTTTAATAATTGGATTAATTAGACCTTCAGGTGAGATTATTTTGTCTGTAGTTTCACTGTGTAAGAAACCAAAAGTAAAATGGAGAGACTTGAGAAAGGTTAATGGAAAGTGGGTCAAACGAAAAGTAAAGGTAGCCTAATTAAGTGCAGTAACTGCTGGAAAACATAGAGAAACAAATCGAGACGCACGAACATGAGAATAATGAAAACGTTTCTTTCTTGTTCCTACAGTTGAATGTTTGAGCTTCACTGTGTAGAATGATTTATGTGCAGCGTTGTGACAGAATGCTAATTTCACATTCATCTGCTGAAAGCGTAAATTTTGTGTGCTCATTGAAAATATGTTGGTTTGGAAGCTAAGTCCAATACTCAGCATGCACAAGGTGCGATGTGGATACTTGAAGCCTCCGGTGCACAAGACATCTTGTGTTCAGAAGTTAAACTTTTGAACTGAAAATATATTTTCATATTCATATATTCTGGAGTTTTTAATGAGGGAGAAGAAATAGATGCCATACAGAGATGTTGTATTCCTTAATAGATATGAGAAATTGTTATTTAAGGACATTATTTAGACATCAATAATAATAATTGAGCACTAACGTGGAAATTAATCTGAGTTCACACTAAATCCTGATCAAATGCTAATAGTCTCTAGTCTTTATACTGGAGGCACATACCTGTCAGCTAACAGGCTGAGGGGATACCCAGCAGCATGCCAAAGTTTGAGAGATGCAGTTTCTAATCAGTTGTGTCGTTTCAAATGTTTTGGGGGTCAACAGTTACCGTACTGTAATTACCTTCTTATGCCATCCTCTTCCTGTTTGTAAAACGTAGTCAGAGATCATATTAGACGTATGATATATTACATTTACTTTGATTAGTGCACACTAATGAGTAGAAAGCTATTAATTAAAGTCAGCATAATGTTTAGTCCAATTTGGTACCTGTTATTCTCCCCTGATGACCCTTCGACCTGTCTCCAATTCCCCATATGCGTCCCTCCTCCACAGTGAATGAGGTGGCCACAAACTAGCCGATCCTCAACAGTGTTGATGAGGCAAAGACAGATGGATAGAAATGCTCGGGACATAAAAGAGGAGGCAGCACACCTGTAGCACCGAAGCAAACAACAAAAATCTTTATTGAGACATTAAAGGACTGTGTTTTGACAGCACAGCTGCCTTTGTATCTGTTTTTAGTGACAGACAGCTATGCAGCTGAACAAACACGCTCATATACAAACACATGCATCCTCTCAAGCACACCAAACAACCTTATTTACAAGAAAAGGTGCCCTCACATTTGCTTTATGTCTCAGTTTCTCTTTTTACAAATTGAACTGAAATCCAAAAACAAAGCAAAGTCGAGTTGTGAAATACATTTACATCTTCTTCTTACTTCATCTCTGATACTTAATTGGAAAATACTACGCTGTGTCTTCATGCCACAGTTCTGTTTGTGCTGTCACCTGCATGCATGCCCACTGACAGTCAACCGTCCTCATGTCCTCATAAAATAACTCCCGCTGATCATCCTTCAGCAAGATGGCAGAATGCAGCTCAGACAGCCAGGGAAGCTTGTGAATGTAGGCTGGCACAAAGACAGAGAGGAGGACAGGCAGACAGGTTGGCAGACATGTGAGCATTGTAAGCTAACTGACAAACAGTAATGACACACATACTGTGGTAGCTGCGAGCTGACCGACAGACAGAGAGACAGAGAAGCAGTCAAGCATGCAGACGAGTTGATAGAACAGATAGGAAGATAGAGCAGCAGTCAGTCAGTCATCTGGTTTTTGTAAAGATGTGTGTACCCATGGCAACACAACAGTGTGACAACAGGGACTGAAGTTTTTTTATTTTCATTAATACAGGTCAGGATGTGTGGTGAAGCCAAAAAAAACATGTGTGAGTGTGTAAATTACAGTAAAGTAGCAAGGAAAGGAAAAGGAAGGGTGTATTTGTTATGAGTGTGTGTGTGCTGTGCTGTGAGTAGGAGGGATAAGGGGTTGCCACAGTCTGACAGCTCGGCCTCCTGTGCACTCCGTCTCTCTCTCCGTCTCTTTGTCTTTCACTGTCAAGATTTCTCTCCGTCAGGAAAAAAGTCAACGACCAGGCAGCTGCCAGAAAGCTCCAATTGGACAAACTGTCAAAGAGCTCATAGTCAGAGAAGACACATAATGTAGCAAAGTCACAGAAGACCTATAATATACCATATCCTCTCTCTGCAGAGCACTTGAGCTGGGGAAATTACGGTAACCCTTTCTTTTGATGCTGATTTAATGCTGTCCTGGTGTCATATTGATAGGAGCAGAAAAGCGTTTGAGTAGAGTAGGTAGAATAAATATGAGTTTGATTTAAAATTCTCTGCCAAAATGAACGGATTCAGTGCATGTGTTGAAACATTTATGCCATTTGAGGTGCCAAGTGGGATATATCAAGGTCTAAGAAATGAACACGCTTACTGTTGTGTGTAATTAACAGTAGGACGTGGATCTGTTTTTGTTTTTATGCCACTTTTATGCCAAGTATGTTTTTGGGTTGCCAGTCCATACATCTGAAAGTCCCATTTTTGTGAATGTGATATCTCATGAACGTCTCGAGGGAATTTCTTCAAATCTTGCACAAATATCCTCCTTGACACAGGTATGAACTGACTACAATAGAGTGCTGTAGGGATAAAATATTCTTGTAGGTTTATCCGAAAGTTAGCATCGCCCTGGTTCCCTCATCAGGAAAGCCAATGGGATATGCAAATCGGAAATTTGGATTGTACTACACAATTATTATACATGTTTTCCAAGTCGTAAAGTTTGAGGCCTGTAAAGACAGACAAGTGAGTAGATGAGTCTCCGTGTTCGGCATGATGACGTTTAATATCCCTGACAACTTCTGTAGTCTCATTTAGCCACTTGTTAGCAACCGCCGCTTTTTAAGACAAGTAAATATTTTTTAATTCAAACGTGGGGTATTTACTGAGGCATATTATGTCGTAGAACAAACTGTGAAAATCTCTTAAGCTTGTGTTGACCACAGACCTTATTACATTTCATTCATACCATCATCATTACCATCATAATGTTCTGAAATGTTCTTTTCTGACCATTATGTAACACCATAACTCAGGAACAGAAGGAGTGATTGTGACCATAATTCACATGTTGTCAGCCACTGAAGTCGTGACACAAATGTTTGGCTGCCCACCTTGAAACTTGTGATTGTATAGATCTTCTGTGCTGCTGGGGTGAAGATGTGTGTGAAGCATACACATTTCAGAATCAATAATTCCCTCGTGTTCTGTCAAAATCAGCTTTATTGGCCAAGCGTGTGAACAAATACAAATGATTTAACTGATTTTTGCTTCTCCTTTGGACTTCACCACAAGCCCAGTAGTTTTGCTGATACTGAGCCTCAGGTGATTGTCATTGCACCATGTGATGAAGCTCTCTATCAGTCCTCTGTACTCCACAATTCCTGAATTGTGCTGTGTCGACCAGTCAAGAGCATGCAACAGCACATGCTTGGAAGATTCCCTTGCAATATGAACAGCATGTTCCCTGATTAGTTCATTATCATCACTACTTTACATAGTTATGAAATAATTTATAGTGTTTAATAGTATTAGAAATCATTGTCCAGTGTTTTGGTGTCTGATGCCTGAAGCCTCAAACCCAAACTTTTGATCTCCTGACTGCTCGCTGTAGCAACACACCCACACCAATGCTGCCCTTTTCATCCTCTTACTGCAGGGCTATTCACAGTACTAATGCCTGTGTCCTTCCTCCTGGACAAACTGCCTCCTCAGACTAAAAGGAGGTTGGCAGCAACTACAAAAAACTAAAAAAATAACTGCTACATTTATGCAAGCAAACAAACCCTCTTAATGTTTCATAAGTAGAAATTACAGTGTGCTTTCTAGGAAGAAGATAAAACTAGTAGAATTGAACATGAAATGAAAGGTACAGAGCTAAAAGAGAGCCAAAGAAAACTTTATTATAATGATTCTACATCAGCCGCACTAAATGTAAGCTGCAGTAGAGATTGGCTGAACACAAGTACACTACTAAGACCAACAACCCTGGCACACTGAGCACTACACTGTACCCAGTGTCTACCCAAACACTTAGAAAGCCATTAAAGTCATTCCAAAAATGCAAAGGGTTGCGAGAGACTCGGACGTCTCCTTCAACAGGAGGCTTTTTGAATTGATGCCCTCAGGGCCACTTCCTTCCCAGGCCTAAACAAAGAGGGTTTTTTTTGTCATATAGAGCAACGACATATGTGAAACTTTACTGTAATGTTTTACAGTACTATACTGTGTGAGTCCTCTGTGATTCAATATGATTCTTCACTCTCTGTATGCTATCATTATATTTTCCTCTAAGTACTCAATATAATTATAGTCAAAATAGTTTTGATCACTTGTTTTTTTTGACAAACACCACTGAGAGGGATTTATTATGAGTATTTCCACATTGTTGGGTCCTATTAATGTCACATTGTCTCTTAACTTATACTCTTTTGATTTTTGATTTTTGATTGAATATTGACTGTTATTTCTTCTCCTTTCTGCCATTAGGTGTGTGAGTTTTTTAAAGTATACAGTACGTTTGCACTTGTTTTGTTGCTCTTACTATCATGTCTTGTAAGTGGTCTGTTCAAGCACCTAGATGAAGACTCTTAAAGTCTTGGTGCCTCAGATTCCTTTCAGACTGCCAACCAGTACCATGGACTTCATCATAGCACAGTTTCTTATTTTTACTAAAACAATATTGATGTTCTTTAATAATGGTAAAAGAATATGAAAATAAGAGTACACAGCAGAAGCAGTTTCTGAATTCTCAAATGGTGATCTACGCAGCTGATCTACTTTTCTCCAAGCACACATGTCATTTCAGTATACAGCACAGGATTGATTGGCACTTGTTGTCGACACTTGAGCCTGATTTGCTTCACTCTGTGTCTGTCTCTGGTACGAACTTCTCCATGCAATTTTTAAGATTACTTGCAGACAGTTTCACACAGACACTAAAAAATGTCATCCCATTTCTCTTTTCCTCTCTGTGTGAATTTACAGGCAGCCTTGTTGTTATATTAGATTTGATATTACATTTCTACACATAAGACAAATTCCTTCTGTCAGTGAAGTCTTTCTAGTTTGATGTTTCAGATGCTTTTGGTTGTTAGTTACAATGCAAGCTCTCTTGGGTTCCCACGATTTTTCATGATTTTACTTAAGCCCTCATTTTTGTCAGTGTGTTTCTTCACGTTCTCCTCCTCTGTGGCTTTGCCACTCATTTGTGTCATATCTATTTCTCCCCTCCCTTCTTTGTTTTTGTCAATCTCTCTTGCTTGTCATCTTTAACTCACCCTTCCTTTCTTTATTCCCTCCCTGCCTCTTTTTCTTTCATCAGTAAAAAGTAAGAAATTCAGTTCTGAGAAGCACTCAGAAAACTCAGGGAAAAAAATCACTACTTTGACAAGTGTTTCAAATCCACGGTATTCTTTATGCACTGAGGCAAATAATTAATGAAGAGTGCCTTTTTGCGTCCAACCAGCCCCATTCACACATACTCCTCGTGGTATCAGTATGCCGCTGCTCAATGCAGTACACCATGGTCTCATATAAACTGACATTACTGACAGTAACCACTGAATAGGATAAAAGCGCCTTTTATCAATGGTAATACACTGATCGGTCCACTCAAGAACACAAAAAACCTCTTTAAAGTGTAGAATCAGTCTCCTTTTGACATGAAAGCAGCGGTTGCAGGTTGTTCACAGAGATGACATCAGATGAGTTGCTCTGAGCTGGAGACAAAATATACTTTTTCCGTTCTGAACTGCATTTGCATTTATTTTAAAGGAAAATTATCATTTATCATACTGCAACTATAATTTAAGTCGAAACCGTGCAAAACTCATGCACAAAGTCAATGAGACGGGTTTCACAGGTTGAACTAAGCAGGCAATCGGACCGAAACCAACCCTGCATCAAGACAGTGCAGGGGACTACATTGATGAGGGCGAATTGGTGAGATGATTGAATACAATTCAGGAAGTGCAGTTAGTGTAACAGATTAATACATTGTTTTTAATACTATCAGACAGGATTTTACAACTGTTATGACCCCAGAGGTCATATGAACATTTTCATGTTTTCATATTCTTTAGTTTCCTCTGATTTAATCTCTCTGTCTTGTTACCTGTGTGAGTGCGTGATTGGCTGCAGGTGTGTTTGGCTGAGTGAATGGTGAGTGTGTGTAGGTTGTCTGAGGGAGCTGATTGGTTCCAGCCTCCAAGCCAGAAGTTCTAAGGCTGGCTCCTCCCAGTTCACATGATTAAAAATTATAATGGCTGCAACTGTTTTATCCTTAGCCATTACAGTTGTGAAGAAACCATTTGAAAAAAGGGGTATTTGATTGACCAACAGAGCCTGGTTCAACTTCCGGACAATGTCTACAGTTTTTCATCCATCCAGTACCTGGTAAACATTTTGCTAAAAAACAAAATTGTCACCCAATTGGTGGGGCTCGAGGAAAAGTTTGGGAATCAATGAAGACAGAAGGCTTCATCCTCTGGGGACCATGAATGTCTGTAAAATATTTCATGGACAAGTGGTGGACTGAGTGACTGGCCATCAGCTGCATTTACATAGTCCCTTATATTCCACTTATATTCAGAATAATAGCCCAGTGAGAATAAATGCTTGAAGGTAAAGACCTCAGTTGGAAAAAACTCCTCTAATCCAGCCTGATTGAATTTTCAATCGAATTGAGAGAGGTGGTGTGAATTTTTGATAATCCATCAAATAGAAAAATGTAAATGTAAACTCTTAATTTGATGGTTTCTCTCTCCTTAAAAAACATATATTCTTTCTGCACTTGTTCGTCTCACATGGGGGTAATATTAGGTGACATGAATGAGCTTAAGGAAAGGGGAGAACATGGGTAGCAAAACAAGCTGTTCTGTGGCTGATACGTTCTTGATGAGCTGTGAAGGACCTCTTGCACTCTCCCCATCGAAAGATTGCAGGATAAGTACAGTACCTGCTGCTGCGATTGCTGCTTCATTAGAAAGAACAGCAGAAACACAAGCACTGTTCCCAGGACAGGATGTTGGTCCATCTTGAAAACTGTAATAACATGAACCACTTATTTTTCTTTTGTTGTATTTGGCAGATAAGGCGCTTTACAGAGAGGTGGATCCACTTTGTGCATGTCATTAAAGTTATATCATGAATAAATGCTTTGGGCCATGTAGACACACATCTTATCCGATCACTTTTTAAAAGAGCTAAGTTGGAATCTCTGATCAGAAGGATTTCATTCAGGTTGAGGTAATGTTGTCCGTGTAAACACAGCTACTGTTGTCCATCGAGCTGCAGCTCAAAAAGCCACAGTTTGGATGGATTATCCACTGCTTGATTGAGTCTTGAGTAAAACTTGAAGTCAGCACAAACTCTAAATGTCTGTAATAATCTTTATAATCTTTGTTTTCTCTTTCAAATAAGTTTGGATAACCTTGGGGTTTGTTTAAAGCCTGACTCTCTGTGTTTTTCCTCTTGTCAGACGTCTTTTCAGCTTTATTGTAACTCTCACTTCAGAAGATTTCAGAAACCAACTTCATACCCTGGTTGCAATAAACCAGAATTTTCTTAACATTGCTGTATCCTCAGTTTGAGTGTGAGGGCTTATGCTGAAATCCATATAGAGCTTTGACAATTATCCTCCCCTGACTTTGTTGGCTCATCTGGGGAATTGTACGAGTAACCTTGTCGAAAGCTATTAGGTTTATACTGAGGGCTGCAACAGAAGTTTTAGTCCCACTTTTCAGCAATTATTGAAGTTGGGAGTTTTTTTCTATGTTAGTTTATTCTCTCTCATGTGTTGGTTCTCCCTTAGTATGTAGCCTATATTGTAATAATACTCTCTAACATGTAGTGCATGTGGAACACCAGATGCAAGTGAATTCATGATTATCTTCATGTGTTAATCCTATTTTCTGTATCTTGACACACAGGATTTTGGCACTGAGACAGATAAGAATGTGTGGGTGTGTGTGTGTGTGTTTGTGTGTGTGTGTGTGTGCATGATTACTGGTTGTATAGGGCTGTGATGATGAGGATGATGCATCCTATCCCCATTAGTGTTAGCCTAGATCTGTCAGAGCCTTGTTGGGTTACTGCCTGGCAAAATCTCAACCCCGAGGAACAATGGGATGGGCTAAACCCACACATACACACACACACACACACACACACACCCTTGTGCCTACGTTCCCATGACAAAACACTGTTTCCCTGTTTCGCACACACACCCAGCTGTACCTGGAAGTACTCGTCAAAATCCTCCGTCAATCTCACAAATGCGCACATGCACGCAAACACACTTTCATCTTCAACCCCTGTGTAACAGACAGGAAGTGTTACGGCCTGGTTTGTTGTCTTCACTTTATTATTGCTCAGTTCTGATCGACATCACATTTAACGCGCTCAAACTGAATTTTTTGTTGCCCTCAGTCTCACCTCTGTAAGACTACAATGGAGACACATAACTAGTGTTCGTTTCTGTTTCAAACTTTTCTGTTGCTGTTCCTGTGACCCCAGTGCACCAAAGACCATCAGCACAGATAACTGATTATGCAGCACTGGTTTTCTCTCATTAGAATAGTGTTTGCCACAGTGGGGATCAATAGAAAATGGAAAGGAGTGAAGGGGGCCGCCGTTGGAAGCACAGGGTGTGTTCATCGCTCAGCTAATTTAGCTGCACGCTCAGTTCTTAGTTCAAATCAAATAATTTCCTAACTGCAACTTTGTAGATATACTTTGATCTGCATCGTCTTTTCATTAAACACCTTAATAAGTGGTTTCATTACCATCATTCAGAGGCTGTCCTTGCAGCTCTCCCTCTGCCGCAGCCAAATTCAAGGCTGTCCTACATCCTCCTTGTGCCGTGCAGCTGCTGTGGAGTGGAGGCTTTGACAAGAGATAACATTTTCCCTCTGCGCTCTCCTTTATGGACTTTTAACGTTGCTTCTAATTAATATCTCTGTCATTAATTTGCTGTGACACATGGCCTCCTTCTCTTCATCCATCCGCCCGACCAGCGAGCCAGTTAGATTCAAGCCCCAGAGCTCCGTTTAGTCTCCAAGAGCCAAACTGCAGGGAGGAGAGCTGCAGATGGGAGCGCGCAATCAGACAACTCCCATGTGGTTTAGACTTCTTTTCTTTTCTGCTGTTTCTTTGTGTCTTTCTTTCTGCCTTCCCTCATAGTTGGTGCCAGAAGTTCGTTGCTATTACCAACATTCAGCGTGACGGTGCTGAGTGCACTTCTCATTCTGCGCTACCTAAAAAGCATTTCACACATTTTAACGATTTTCTCAAGGATGGTTGTTGATAAATTGTCTTGCTATCAACTCCACTCATGCTGTGGATTATTGTCCAGCTTTCTTTTCTAATGGCTTGATGATGACGATGATGGCAGTCCAGCAATGGTTGCCCTTGTTTTCTTGTGTTTGTCTGCGGAAACTATTTTCCCTCAATAGTTTGTCAAGTCTGCTGTCTAGCAAAAGGCTCCGTGGTAAACCTGTAAGCGTGACACAACATTTGTTATGGTACTGAAAACGATTATAACTAACTTAAATATATTGGAGCAGTGTTCACAAATCTTGATTATAGATCCCACAAGACACAAGCTTCCTTATCCATTCCATTGCTGTAAAAAACTGCTCACCTTTAATTTTTCTTGTCACTGTTGTTATATTAAGTTACTTAATTTTAGCAGATACGTGGGGTTTTACTTTCTGTAGCTCTGATTCAAAGGAGAAAGGGAAAAAGAGACAGGCAGAAGGAAATAAAGAAGTAAAGAGACATTTTTTCTCTGCATCAGACCTGTTTTCATATCCAAAATAGCCTGTTATCTAATCGCTCTGTACATATTTATTTGTGGTTCCCTTTTTATAGGATTTCTTTGGGGTATATAAATTCCCTCTGTATTAGGGAATTAATTTATACAAAGGAAAGGAAGGAAGTAAATTAAGAACTCATTAATAATTGTTGTATAGTTGTATATTGCAATAATTGTTGTAACAGCAAAATCCCAAGGCACACCTGGACTAGCCTCACCACGTCCCCTCAGAGTAACTGTGAGGCAAGAACTGCTCATCACTGCAGTCACCGCTGTTTCCCACTGTCACTCCGACCCATCAATCTCACCCAGCTGAGAAAACTGTCTCCTGTCACCACAGACATACATCTCCTAGCCAAGTTTAAATGGGTCCCCGTCTCTGCACCACATGTCAGTAACTGAAACTGTCTACAGCCACAGAAACTTTAAGCTAGCGATACAGAGGAAGCTAAGCTAAGGATACACAAATAACCACAGCACACTGAGAGAAAAGGAGAGAAAAAGCTGCCTGTAGTAAAGAAACACTGGTGACTTTAAGCCATGGGCTGCACTGGACTAGACAATATGTGTTTAAAGCAGGAAATTAGTTTGCCATAATGTTCCATGTCGGCCTTAATTTTCCATATCACATCGCATGCCTTCGCAAGGCTACTTTTAGTGTCAGTTGTGTTCATGGTGATGACATTCATGCTACATAGCACAGGCTGCACATGATGCAGCCAGTCTCTTTTGAAAGTAATTCAACGAGAACGGAGAACAGAGTGGACAGTGAGTATGCCTTCGGTGTATTTTTAAACACTCTGATGGATAAGACTTAGAGGATTGTCCGTACTGGCCAGAGATCAGTAATAATTAATGAAGGTTTTTATAGAAAGCACAAGACTGGAGAAGGCTTGTTTCATGACTCTTATGCATGTGCTCTTATTGCTGCTTTTTTATCCTCTGCTCCGTCGATCTCCTACATCTCTTTGCTTCTTATTTGTGAGGTTGTTTGTTCCCTTCCGCTTTTATGTCTCTATAGACCTTTTCTAACCCACATCTCTCTCTTTCTCTCTCTCCTTCCAGGTCCAGGAAAATGTCTTTGTTGATTTTAACCACCAGGAGCTCCTTGAGTTCTACAACAAGGTATTGCAATGTTAGTGTGTGTGTGTGTGTGTGTGTGTGTGTGTGTGTGTGTGTGTGTGTGTAAGCACACGTCCTGTTTGTGTCCACTTTGATGTCACGTTGTATATATATCTTTGTATTCAGTGGCTATCTTCCATCGCCTGACAAAGTCCATCTGCCTGCCTGTCACCCCCATACTTTGATACATTTTGTTTCCCTCTTTCGTTTTTTTTGCCTGGCTTCATCTACCCTTTTCCTGTGTGTGTTGTGTGTGTGTGTGTGTGTGTGAGAGAGGACTTCTTTTATGTACTCTTTTCTTCCAAACACTCAACCTTTTCTTCTCCTTCTTCCAGCTTGAAATCGTGCAAGGACAGTTGGATTCCCTGACTTGATGCCTGGTGCTCTTTGTACAACCAAACACACAAACGCTCTCTCTCTCTCTCTCTCTCTCTCTCTCTCTCTCTCTCTCTCTCTCTCTCTCACACACACATTGTTAGTGTTTTGCTGCCAGCTATGCCAGCTGTTGGAGGCCTAGAAAGTCTGTTCTTGCTCTGATTTAGTCTAGAAAAATGTCAAACTTTGGTGTGAAGGACTTTCTTAACCTTCTGATCACCATTTAAATCAGATTTGCGCTCATAACTTAGAGATTCAAGTATTTTTATGTCTCCGTCAAGGAGATGGTGGGAAAATTCACCCTGTCGATATAAATTGTACTGAAACAAGTCTCTCTGTACCATTTTTCTATGTCCTGTAGTGAGTAACTCCATGTATGATTGCTCTGTAAATTAGTTATAATAAGATGTTTAAATATGTGCCAATCGTCAGTGATAATGACAAAGGAAATACAAGGAGATTAAATGTGATCCTGAGCTGAAACAAATGGATTTTTGTAACTTGGTGAATGAACTAGTGTCCATGCCATTCTAATAAAATCTGAAGTGGAGGTGAAATCCATCCAAGCTGTTGTTATTTAGTGAAGGCTCATTATTTCTCATTAAGACCAACCTGGACTGCTGGTTCAACAGATGGGAGTTCTGGGAGGCGCAGCGGACCTCCAGCGAGTTTGTGTGTGTTTGTGTGTGTTTGTGTGTGTATGCATACTCTTGCATGTGTCTGTTGGTAGATGGATGCACACATATGTCCTTGTTCATACATCTGTCCTAACTGTGTGTGTGTGTGTGTGTGTGTGTGTGTGTGTGTGTGTGTTAATAACTTCTCTCTTCCACTCTTTGAATTCAAACTTGACAGGTTCTCAGATTCCCAGGTGTTATTCTCCCATGCTGACAACCCATCTCCATCAGATCTACCCAGCAGCTCTGGTCTTGGTGTACTGTTTCTACTGTTTCTACTGTTTCTATCTGTTATTTTAGGCTTTTTTCTAAAAGAATTGTCCTCTTACCTATGTACAAACACATTACACATACATGCATTCACTCCTAATGTACCCACTGTTACCTATCTACTACCTATTATTACTTTTGCATAAAGTTGTGTTCAAAATACTTTATGCAAACATCCAAACACAAAACAGCTGATTTACATGTGTAAAAACAATCTAAAATACAAAAATGAGTCATGTAAAGATTAAAAGAAAAGAAAATGTTAATAAACACAGGGGTCAATTCATTGCTTACTCACCTGTGTACACTTACTTCCAGACTTGCTACCTACCTACTTTTCGTCACATGAATTTTTCGGATTATTAGTTACTTAATAACATAAGTTTGTGACTTATATGGAAAGAATCTTGAGGTGGAGGGTTATTTTTACCTCATTTGGCACTCTTATGGTTATGCAAGAAAACTACTTGGTTAGGTCTCATCATGGTTTGGGTCAAAATCACTTGGTTACTTCTGTAACTTCCGTTACAAAAGTTACCTAAGTAAGTTACCTTACATCACGTACTGGATGTTAATTCATGTTAGCAAGTTAAAGGAACTGACTGTTGGCTTGTTTTAAACCGGCCATCCATCCCCGACCTCGTCCCTCTACAGGCTTTTCACTCTTTATATGACTACTCACTTCCTCTTTTGAAGCTGTAACACTCACTGCAGCCACTAGAGGACGCCGCCTAACAACAAACTTCAATATGTCGTAAAGCTGCTTGTTTTTCTGATGAGGACAGGCTCAATAAAGTCCCAGTACGTCAAGGTCATGTTCATTAGCAAACCTTACATCAACAGGTGGTCTGTTTCTTGGAGTGTTGGCAGACGCAGACATTTTACGGGGCTCATTTTTAGGCCCTGAGAAACTCAGAAATTTGGAAGGAGCGAATTGAGGTGGTTTGGAGATTGGATGAGGATGCCTCCTGGATGTTTTCTTGACACGTCTTATTAGGAGGCAGAAACAGAAAGTACCAGAGATATTGTATCTCCCGGCAGCCTCTGGATCCCTCTGGAGGAGCTTGAGGTCATGGAGAAGGATATTTAGGCTCCTATTCTTAGCCTGCTGTTTCACAGCTAGATAAGCAAGATGGAAGTATAAGATTATACTGATTTATTCTCCTGTATGGTCTTGGGTCTCCTGCTTTATGAACCTTGAAAGTTGTTTACAAGCTAGATTTTCATTTCAAAAAGTAGAGCAGAGCCACTGTAGATAACTTTCCCATGTGGTTTTGTTACTTTTTATGTCTAACCTTAGCAGGTGGCAAGCTGTGTTAATAGGATAATTGGCTTGTAGAAACACATAAAAACGTAAACGCACACGCAACCATACAGCACAATCACTCCCACTTCCACCTTGTAAAATGGATGAATTCACCACTTTACTATGGGAACCCTACTTACAGCTGGCACCCCCAGAGATACTAAAAATATACAAACATAGTGCAACACAAGAAGAAAAGAGGCTAACGTCAGCACTCTCTTTGTTTTCCTCCTACAAATCCGTAGTCTCAGATTAAACCTTGACAATGTTATGAATGGAGATGAAAATAAAACAAATTTGGACAAAACAAGTGGCAAAAACACACACAGACGCACTAAGAAAAATAGGAAAATGACTCATTGGGTGACTGTGTGTCTCAAAAGACAATCTAAGCCATGTCTTGAGTCACTTCTGTTTCTGAGTGCTTTCTTTTTTAACTCCAATTGACAATTTTTGCCACCATGTGAAAACGCCTGCAGCCAGAGGGAGCGCCGTGTTCCACAGCATGGAGAACAGATGGCGAGGCCGAGCAGAGATGGCCGCCTGGAAAAAAAGAGGGGAAAAAAAGAGACTCACACACTGAGGCTCACACTGAGATCCGGCAGAACACAGCACACACAGTCCCGATGAGAGCGATAGGGGGAGTGTGTGTCTGAGCTTGTGTGTATTTATCTCTGGTGAGTTGTGTCTCTGCATGTACTTGTCAAAGCTGTTTGCATGCTCTGGTGTGTGTGATGAGGCAAACTAAGTTCGGATGGACACCACACAAACATACACACTGGTTTCTGCAGAGCGGCCAGTCGGGGGGTGCTGTGCTTTTCCAGCTTTAGTGAGTGTCTGATGGACTCACCTCACCATGTGGCTGCGGTCCTACAGGGCTGACAGAGCTCGGCCACAGATGACTGAAACTGATAGTTGGCTTCTAGGATGCACACAAGCAGGCGAACCATTGAATCCTACTATTATAATGTGGCTGTATCTGAAAATATCCTTGTTTTTACTCACTCTGGCCTTCCATGTTAAGCAGGTGTTTTCCAACAGTGAAAAAATAGTTTCTGAAAACCCCCTCCAGGGGTGCCTGATGTGGATGGAGAAGCTTTTTTAAAAGTAAGATGTATTCATAGTAACAAAAAGACACCCCAAATGAGCAAACATAAAGAAATTCAGAAGCAAGACAACAACGCTTTACCCTATTAAAGGTCCAGTGTGTAGAATTTAGGGGTTCTATTGGCAGAAAAGTAAGAAAATATTAATTAATATGTTTACATTAGCGTGTAATCACTGAAACGATTAACCCTTTTGTTTTTGGTACCTTACAGTGAACCTTTGATATCTACAGAGGGAGCTGCTAATAGATTTTAAAAAGAACTAGTTAGTGAACCAAAAGTCCAATGAGAATTGCTCGCCTGGAGCGTATAAAGAGCGTGCACACTAGAGACTCCTGCCGACTGAGCCGGCTAACTTCCAGTTTAGTGCCCGGGCTAACTTGAATAGAAATAAAAATGATTCAGTCTTTTTCGCTCTTCTAGAATTTCCTAATGTTATTGGACCGAATGGCTCAAATTATGAGAGTCAAACGAGTCATTTCACAGGGTTTGTGACGCTCCAAAAAATGTATCCTCCATTTTACAGCCGCTTCTTTCACAGTGAAGTATCTAATATCCAGGTCTATTATACATTCATGGAGCAGCTCCTCTTCCAAGTCAGCCATGTCACATCGTTTCTACAGTAGCCCAGAACAGACAGTCCAAACACATGGTCTCGAGAGAGCCTTTCATGTTTTTTCGAGTTTATGAAACCACTGTAGGGAAAGGTTAGACGAGGGGTATTTTCTGAGATGCAATCTGCAACCACACTGCTGGATAGCACTAAATCCCACACACTGGTCCCTTAGGTGTTTGGTCACCAATGAATGAGGCCAATTTCATTTGAGGCAAATCGGATAAGAATGAGAACGTGCTATTGATTCAGCAAAACATGGGTGCTTTCTCAATTCTAGACTCTATAGCTCTGTTACAATTGCTCAAAGATTTATAGTCACTGTCCATGATTTTCATTCATTTCCTGATCACATCACCATTCAAAAGCACTTCAGTGATTGAATGTGTCACTCTTCAAAGGCACTCTCAGGTACATTCAGCCTGTTTTTGGTCCAAGCTGTCACATTTTGTTCAGTGCAAAACTAGCTTTACCAGCAGTGTTCATCAAGTCTAATAGTTCAGCCAATTATTTTTTACGACTAAGTTATTTGATTATGATCAGCTTCCGCTGTCTTTTAATTGGCTTTTAACAAGGACGTGTATCACAGCTGCTTTAAAAATGGTGCTCTCAGTCCCCAGTGATGAGCTTCACTGCTAAACGCTGCTGATATGGTGACTCAGTCAGTTTGAAGATTCGGTGTTCTCGTGTAACATGTACTGAACACCTCTAGCGTTAACAGTTTTGGTGTTTCAGTGTGAACAGTGAGCTCATCTTACAAACAGCTTTTTTAAATGTGTCCACGTTAGAGAGGACATCCTGCCATTGACAGAACATTTAATGCGCATTTGTGAGCACGTACTTGTTAGGACTGTGTGTGGACTATAAACAAAGTGCAGTACTATGTGTGTGTTTGTGTATACATCATGTGCATGTGTCTATTCTCTATCTCTGCAACGGTGCTTGTCTCGTGCCTGTTTGACAACCACTACTTTCAAAAGACAAAGGAGACATGATCATGAGTGTCTTTTGTGAAAAATGAACAACAGCTAAGAGTCACAACAACAGTATTAAGCTGCACAGATAGCACCAGTCCGCCTTTATGAGGAACAACCTTTCACAATGGACAAGCAAGCTATGAGCAGCTAATAAAAAATGAACAATAGCAGAGAGGTAGTCACAATAAATCTGTGTTGTGCCAGGAACAATCTTTTTTTTGCCTGCCATTGTCTCTTATGTGTGCCTGGTTATTAAAATATTTATTACTGTGCTCTCTAGCAGAAAGAGGTGCTATAATAGGACACCAGCTGAATAAAAATTGGACCAACCTGCTAAACCTTTGTCAGCATTTCCCAGATTTTTTTCTAAAACTCCATGGTGCAGTCCGTTTCCAGGCACATTATACACACTATACTGTGAATAACCAGATTAATGTAATAGTTCATTTAAAGAATTTTCATGGTTCACAGGTTCCCAGGAATCCAATTTCCCCGTTTTCCCAGTTAATATGATTGTTTGACAGTTGAGTTAATGCCCAAAAGGAAGTATTGTAGCCTAAAGAAAGCTGCATATAGAAATATTGCTTTGCATTTATCAGCATGTGAAAAAAAAAAATCAGAATAAGCTGTACAGTATGAGTGTCGCTGTAATTTGAAAGACTGACATGTAAGCCAAGCCTGTTAAACGTGTTACACCAACTGTGATTTAAACTTTTTTAGTCAAAGTTACTTGACATGTGCAATAATAAGAGTCCCAAGTTCAGGCAGGTATTTCTAAGTCAAGATCAACAAGTTCCAAATCAGGTCCAAGTCCTACACTCTGAACTGTATATCTGTTATATCACTGCGCACTGTTAATGTTTGGGCTTGAGGACAATATCATCATTGAAAGTCAAAGGGTTTAAAGGTCCAGTTGTGAGATAGTTGATTGTTGAGTCCCATTCTTAACTCTTAACTCAAATACTAATGCTTTGTGTTGGTGGCTGGCCCAACCTACCAACTCAAAGCGTCAGTATTTGAGAAGTGGGGGAGGAGACTCAACAATCAACTATCTTACAAGTGGACCTTAAAAGGTAGAGAAGGCAATTCTGGAGAGAGCTGATAGTGAAATCTCATTCCCTGGTCGTCCGTTACCAACACTTTGGGTCGGTATTCGGCCCGAAACTGAAGGAATGAGTCTCATTAATCTACCATCTTTCTAGCTGGGTGCCAAACCAGAAGTTAGCTGGCTCGGCTGGCGGAAGTCTCTCATGAACACGCACTATGGTCACCACAACACGGAAGATCTAGGTGATTTTATACCTGGGAACTCAAGCTTTTTTGGCTCCAAGCGCCACTGAGCATCTTTCATAGGACTGAATGGGGCTAAGCCAACAACACTGTACCCAGATCTCATTATACATCCATGATTGTTTAGTCACGTTTGCCAACTTCCTTCTTCTCAAGCATATCATCTTTCTTTTCTCAGGTGGTTATAGCGACAGAAATGAAACACTAGTTTTTACACTTTAATGCAGAAATGTTGCAGATTATATGTTCAAGCAAGGCGATATGATTTAAACAGATGTAAATCCAATTCCTGTCCCGACTTTGATTCTTTCTTAAGAGGAAAACTATTACCCAATCACATGACACTAATAACAGTGGGGTGATTGTGTTACAACTAATTACAGCGGTAGGTGAGGTGCATATAAATCATTAGTAGGTTTCTTTGCTGATCTGTGCTGTTTCTTGAGGCGTGTTAAGACATGGTGTTGCAAAACACTTTCAAAAGCTGACACTGTAATCAAATTTTTCCTGAGGCCATAATACTTTCAAAGCATTTTCAGGCACTTTACAGTATTTTACAGTAGATAAGCATATTTACCTGCGGCTGACATAAAACTATAGCTACCCATCATCTACATTTTTAAACACTTTCTCTCTACTGTGATAAATGTTTTCAGCAGCATGCAACGTCTACTAATTATTTCTAAGAGTGGTGCCAAACAGGGAACAGCTTGATGAGAAGCAGATTTTTGTATTTTTTTTTAATCTTTCAAGGCGATGATTGTACTGAAAAAGCAGCCTCTCACATCAGCACAACCATTAACCAGCATCAGTGCTCTGTCAGAGCTCTATATGAGGGCACATTATTTCATGTAAGGGAAGAAGAGGAACGCAGGACTAGGAAGGGAAGAATGTTATCTTGTTGCACAGAATCCGAGTGTAATGCTTTTTAAATTGGATGACTAAATTATTCAGACACTGAGTTGCCAAGTTTTTTGGCACCCAACAAGCTCCGTCCAAAGAGATTTGGAAAGTGGTTGGCACTGTGATCACTGGAGTTGGAGTTATGTGGATACTAACCTCGATATACTTTATTATTAAAGTAGTTGAAGGCACCTCTTTTGGTTCTCAACCACAGCCCGCGGTCATGACTTTGTCGCCTATTTGTTACATATTTGAGGTACTTTGTGGATGCAATTAAAGCCTGTCAGCTCGAACCATCAGAAAAATGTATCAACACAGACTGATCCCAGGCCAACTGGCATGGATCAGATTTTAATCTTCAGTGTAAATCCAGAGCAGCAGATAAACATGAGACTATGAGACAAACATCAAACCCCAAGATGGATCATTAAAACAGCAGTTGAATTGACAAACTTACTAATCTGTGCTTTTACCAGCGATTTTGTACCAAGATGTGTAATAGTCCATTCATTAGGGCAGCATTGCACTGCTTTGTCAAAGCTCGACTTTAATGATACACCCACTCTCTTTTATTTTAAAATGTGCAGGTTGATAGCTTCTCATGAAGTCTTACTTCCCTTTGAACTTCACACTTCAGTCACTTTTGTTGCTTTATTAACTCTGCAGTTGTTAACTCAGACTCCTCTGTGACACTTCCTCACCTTCTGACTTTTTGTCATACACACTTCATATCACACACACTGTCTCCAGAGTAGGGACTTCAAAGTGCAGTTCGTGGGCCAATGGCAGCTCTCAAAAAGTTTTCCTGCGGCCCCCAAACATGACCTGAATATTTTTTTAATATTTCAATATTATCCTGCTCTTATTCCTGGAAATGCATGTACAATTATCCTGAACACCTATCCCAGTCTAGCCCAAAGTAAATTCAAAGCTGTTGTTGAACCATTTGGAGTACAGACATGATTGTGGGCTCCTGTAAAAGGTTATAAGTTGAATCTTTTCCCCAAGCTGTCAGAAGCTCTGTACGTGTTTCTGGCATTAATCTAGAGGAGTTTGAACACACAGAATTATTTATTTGTTTTTCTCAACTACATTTTTTAATGCAAAAATAAGCCTGCGGATTACCCGTAAGTTCTTAAGTTTAAATGAGATAACAATATCACTGAAAAGTAACACTTAGGCACGTTAGGCAAAAACTCTTTATAGTTTCCTTAATTACACTAACTTTGTGTAAATAAAATAGTCAAAAACAAGTGCTTAAGTGGAAAAACAGCCTATTCGCAGGGCAGAAGGCATAAAACTACACAAGCTCACCTTGGCTACATGATGCATCAGTTATCCGGAGGTTGGTGTGTAAGTGGCTCAGAAGAGTGAGTGGGTCACCTCTCTACACGATCACTCATTGGCTGTTGTAGGCTCTAGGGTGGGCACAGAAGCTCCTATCTGCTCAAATTAGCTGTCAATCAAACTGCTGCCATCTCAGGAAATGAGAGGAGTGCTTTTACAGTTAAAAGCATGAAAAAGCATCTGTGGTTGCAGTTGTTTTTGCCATTTTGTCACAATTTAATCATGGAATACTGTGTTTTGGACTAAAAATGTTACTGAAATGAATCTACTGGACATTTGGGAATGAAAGAAGACAGTTTTGTTGAAGTTTGATGCACTACTGAAACACCCAGATACTTAATTGGTGAGATGGCAAACCTTCGTACTAGCTAGTTTGTTAGCTTGTTTCTTTGATTGTACCTTGCTGATTTGGGTTTTATCTCGAAATTGCTTGCATGAATAGAGTTATGAGAATCTAAGCTTAGCTGTGCTTGTACTGTTTGGCCAACTACCTTAACAGGACACGACTCCAATGACAACTTGTAAAAAGGTGCTACGACGTTCTGTCATCAATGCTGATACTGCTGGCTTAAGTTAGCAATATCAGTGGACAACTTGGTGCTTTACCATAAAAAGGAAATGGGTATAAAAATGTTGTGTGGCTGAGGAGAAAAGGAATTTTCAGCAAAAATGGATCAACTCTTACTCCATCGGACCTCGGGGGACAGATAAAGTGAGCTGCCTTATCTGCAAACAGGTGAATTCAGAGCTCAGGGAATGTAATATTAAACGCCATGGATTTTCCTGTGCCACCCTCAATCATATGCTGGCTCCCCAAATTGGCACTCAATCATGAAAAATTCGAGAGCCCCCTGCTCTCGAGCATAAGCCATACAATTGGCACTGCATGCAAAAGTATGTCCTCACTCCTCTTACAGTGGGATGTCTGAATTTCAATGACACAAGCTCAGTTTTTGATAGCGCCAGTGGCGGTAAAGTGGTCACATATCATTCCTCTGGCCTTCATCTCTCTGCACCAGCGTTTATTTCCAGCAGAATAGCCTCATCAAATATTCAGCGCTGCTCTCAATTTGTTTTTCTGCCAAAATGACCATTCTGCTTTCAGTCCCAATAGCCCACCTGTGGTCAGTCCTCACATAAACAAATGTTTTGCAAATTATCAGCCTTCCCTTCTGTTCTAAACTTGTATTCTTTTAAAAAATGCAGTTGCTTTTTTTTTTTTTTTTTTTACACTCTGTTATTATCCTTGTAGAGTTGCTTCTTGCTGCAGGGCACAGACGGAAAAAGTTATAACCCCAGTGTCTTCCCTGCATGTTTATATGAAGGTTGCTGACTTGAATGGAGTTTCCTTTCATTTTCTTGAAATGAACTGGGACACCTAGCTTCTCCCGGAAACTTGTCATCTTTTCTCGCAGCCTTATGATCCTACAGACACTCTCCCGCAACTTTCCAGCTCCAACTTCACTATCTTCTTCACCCAGCCTCGAGACCCACTTGACCCAGCAGCCTCCGGTTCCTGTACAGATAAAGACACTTTACCCCCAGCTCTTTAAAGCTTCTTTTCTCCTCTGTATCTTAAGGTCCAAAGTGTTCCTCTGGACACGGGGGTTATTATAACTCTTACTGCCAAACTGACGAGGACGCAGAAGCCCCCTTTTTATACCTCTCTACACTGTAGTCTTTAAAAATAATTGGAGACTGCTCTGACATGTAAAGTTTAGTTTTGTCTTTTGAGTTAGTTTCTGATATGACCACATGCGACATCTGCCAGTATCGCAAATATATTTCAATGAATAACAAAACCTGTCACCAGCATCAGTCGTCATCTCATTACACAGAAGCCTGCTTCTAATTTTCTGTGGCGTTTTGCTTTGTGCTGCGGCATGTCTAAATTTAGCCCACGCCTTTCTTTTCTCTGCCCCAGGAGCTGCTTGTCCATCTTCAGATCGGCTGCTGTGATGCTTTGTGGAATTCGCGCATACGCAGAAGCATGATGCCTTAATGTCGATACAGCGAAAGCCAATAAAATAATGTTACCTTAGTAATCTATGCAGCATGTTGGAGTGTGCTAAAGGCGCGTTTTTTCCTCCGGTGGAAAGCATGAAAGGACTGTTTCAGCCCATTAACTGCACATCACGAGTACTTTATGTTACTGCCAAGCTTCTTCAAAACATGAATTTGTTGATTTGTTTTCCACCTCGCAGGTAGCTATTGATTTCATTCACAACAGAACAATATGAAAATGAACCAAAAGGCCGGAAACTAGCATGAGATCCTTCACACTTGGCAGTGAGTCACCACTCTGACGACTCTTTCATGGTGCTGCTTCTTTCAAGGATGCTCTGCCTTCCTCCATCTAAGGGACAGCAGCCAATTCGTTCTGCATTTATTAGGAATAGTTTCAAGAACTCAGGAGACAAAAATGGGCAAACATGGATATCATTAAAAAAGTATCATATGGATCTAGGTTCTTGTAGGCTATTAAAATATTAAAAACTCAGAGCTTCCATGAATTTAACATGAAGTTTTCAAAACATTCCCAGCTCTTAAATGTATCGATCGTATCACCCTACGCTGTTAACAGCAAAAGTCACTTCAAGGTAACACTGGTGGTTGATTTTCAATGCAGAGGAATGGAAAATGGGCGCATACATTTGATATTGATCGTTCTGTTGTCATTTTCATCCGAAACTGTAATGTGTAAAGTCACAGTATATAGTTAAACATGGTGGTGTGATCTATATGATGTCTCTGCTATTCTTATTCATGTATTTTTACTTCTGTGGACTAACTTGTTGTACCTCCATTGGGGATGTAATGTTGATCTTTCAGCGGTGATGCTCTGGGCACTGCCCATTGATTGGACTGCCCATTATTCCAAAATCCCAATAGTCCAGAAAATGTCCCCATTTGTCTAACAACCTGTTATCCTGAAAACAAACGCCCATAGCTTTGAAGGCCCATTGCTCCGAAAATACCCACTCTCCCTGCAGTTAGTTCAGTGACTGCCAGGACTGTCCATGGTGCTCAGTGGAGGGTTTGCTTTTAATAGGCCATCTTTCTCGCCAAAATGACAGTGATTTTACTGTGGCAGGCAAGTTTTCAATGTCAGAATAAAATCCAGAGAGTTTTACCTCAGTTGATGCATGCCCCTGTGACCTAAGTTGTTAGATAGAGGCTGGTCTAAAAGCAGCAATTTAACACACTGATGGAAACAGTAATAAAATTTCGCCAGCTGGACAATAACATTTTTGGACAGAAAGGGCCAGGGGGTTAATCTATGCTTCTGTGAACCAAGTTCTTCCAGCTCATCTTTACAATTGCTTCGGTCAAACTACTGTTTACGGTATTTGTCTTTTTCTGTCTATTTGTCAAATTTTTATTCTGTTGTCAATTAGGCCTGTTGTTTAACACAGTTAAACATATGCCCCAACATATGGGAATTTCTCTGCGCCCCCATACTTACATGTGTTGCCCTTTATATTTTTGTCGCCCCAGCCCCTCAAACATCCTGAGGCTGCCTCTACATGTTACGTTTTAACGCTAACTTGACCGCTGAGCCCTTCACATGTAAAACTGACGCTAGAGGGAAACAGGGTTTTCTGTGCATCTTCCAGCAAAATGCAGCTGGATCAGGTACTTTTCAGCTCAAGGACGGCAAACTTTCAAAGAAAAAAATGCACTGGAGCACACAATTTGCAGCCAGAGGGGTAGGTAAAACAGCATGGTCGGTGACCAAACCATATTTTTTTTTAGTTTGGAGTGAGACCATTTCGCTCCTGACATGACCTGACAACAATAGCCACTGGTGAACGTATTGTATGTTTTGAATACTATGCAAAATGTTTAGTAGTTCAGTTAAAGGCCTAGCTCAGGCACCACTACCACACAGGCTTTGTCATTCAGAGGTCATATCACTGCTGTCGTCCTGCTGTCCCCGTTGTTTAAAGCAGATACTTCATTATCTCTTTCAAACCAACTTGCTGTCCTCCCCTCCATTCCTCCTTTCTTTTTTTCAAAGTCTTTGCTCTTCCAAACCCTCCCAGCCATGACCATGATGTCTTCCTAAAGCTCTCATCTTTCTCTGTCTCTCTCTGTTTCTGCTTCCATGCTCTGCTTAGCTGGCTGCACAGTTGGCAAAATGAATAGGCATACTCATTCAACTAGCGCCTCTCTGTTGGTCCACTGCCCTAGGTGGCAGTGCTGGGCATCCAGCCTAGTCTGGCTCAGTCTGGTCTGCCTTCCAATGTAGAGCCAATCGGGACCTGCCAGGCCTTACTCATGATTCACATCGTTTGCTTTCCACTCGTTCCCCAACATTATTTCTTTGAGTCATCTTTTCATCTTGCTGCCAGCTGAGATGCTTAGCCAGATGGGCAGATTTTCCAGTAAACAAGTCACAGTTTTGATCTTGCGTTATGATATTATGGAGTCGACCTTGGCGCAGGCAAAGTGCACCTGGCCCAAATGGACTAAGTTTGCTACTGTGGCATGAGAAATGTTTGTTTTTCCCTGTTTTGTCTCTGATGTATTATATACTGTTGGGGCAGGTTAGTCTGACATACTGTGGTCTGCATCAGTCACTGATTTGGAAGCCTTGATACTGCATGTACCCTTGATTTTACTGGATATTTATCTTTAGTTTCAGCTTCTGGGCATTCCCTGAGATTGTGTTGCTGCAGTGCTGCTTTTCCCACATTTTTCTTGTGCTAAATGGCAGATACTTACTTACTTACTAGTTACTACACCTGTCAAGTTTTCCAATCAAGCACAGCACTTATGTTGTTTGCAGTGAAAGAGGGGGACGATTTACCACTCAAAAAGTGTAGGGTTTTCTGCCGCAACCTCACCCACTTCTAAGGAGCATGGAGAAGGGAAAAGGTCTAAAGAGGTCAAAACTCTTTATGACAACTTTATTGTCAGACCAATATGTTTCGGCTTTTGAGTGTTGCTGGAGTTTTTGACTTCATGGTAATCTTTGAGGCGATGGTTCGGGAGCTTCAAAGACATGAAGTAGACAGTTTGGTGGCAGGCTGCCTTTAGCAGATTTAATTATTTGTTGCTAGTTAAAATTAACTCTCTGAGAATGAGAAACCTGTATAAGGGTTTTACTGACCGCTACATACACAGTTCTTCAGACTAACTTTTTACACTGGTTGCACTGGTGTGCCTATTTTTTTGATTCAGGTGCACCAGCGCATAATTAAGGTGCACTAAATAATATCATCCATTGATGGTCAATGTGGAGGACATAGACATAAAGATGCAGCTTCATTATAATAATATAAAATGCTTTGGGGAATACACATGCCTTTATCTTTCACCGCCACCTCCCTCTGAACATTTGGTCTGTTCTGGTTCCACACAAAGAGGTCACGTTCTGAGCAGCCAGTGTCTACTGAAGACGTCTCCAGAGACTAACTGGCACCGCCAAGACACGGCAGCGCTGTCAACACGCACTAGACTCTGTCTGTCTCGCTGGTCATTCTCTCATGGCTGCCTCTTAGCCCACTTGCTCTGCCTCTTTCTCTCACTCTCGTCA